>NW_027458061.1:300000-430842 GCF_050624435.1 Tenrec ecaudatus
GACTCATAAATGGCCCAATCCAGAAGAGCATGGAAAAGGATTAGCGGGAAGAGGCATCTCCCAAGTCTGTGGGTTAAGCCAGCCTGTGCAAGACAAGGCATTGGCTGAGTGCCTTGAGATCAAGTCCTCACAGCTCCCACCAGAGAAGGGACAGCTTCCTGCTGAGGGCCACAGCAAAAAATGGAGGAAGCACTTTGTCCAGTGGATTTGCTCCAGCAAAAAATCTACAGGACACGGTGATCCTTTGCAAAAAGGAAAGCCCGTATTACCCTGTGGTCACAGCCTTGGGCCCCTTCAAAGACAACCAGTGTCTCCTAACAAGGTCACGGAGGCTCAGGTGCTCACGACAGATGTTGGCCAAGTCCTAGAGGGGACACCAGGCTGTCATCAGGAGTATCTTGCGTCAACGTTATGTCCACGAAAAGAAGCGCAGGCCTCAGTTAATGGATGTTCCTCCAGCTGCAGGGCTCCTTTCTTTGTAGAACACAGGAGAGTGGCAAGTGTGAGACCCTGCCTCCACCAGGCGATACCTGACTGCCAGAGCCTTCCCACCACGAGCACCTGTATCAGGGATGTATTCACAAATTTCTGTCCGTTCAGGGGATTCAATATCAGAAGCCACACTCAGGCATTGCCCCCCAGGGTGTTTGTGTGCCCAGTCAGCTTGCAGCAGCAGAGGCGGAGGAGGTGGGCTTACTCCAGTTACCCTTACCACTGCCCACGTCACTGTCTTCGAGAATATGTCTTATCTGGCAAATTAGAAGACGCTTCTTCTGCTCTGATTAGTAGGAAAGTATCCATGCCAGCCACTTTAGCCTGTTCTGCACAGGCTAATGGCTTCTCTCAGCCATGATATTCATTGTTCCATAATAGAGATTTTCCCCCTCCTACATTAAAGTGTGACTTCTGTGCTGCATGGCGGGATCTAGAGGGGGTGTCATGTGTGTTAGTCTGTGTAGACTAGAGAAACAAAATTCATACACTCATATTTTATGAGTTTTATATAAAGGTTAAGTGAACATTGAAAAGCATCCCAACCCAGTTCAATCTAAGACCACCAGTCCAATAGTATCCCATGTGTCTGACACCAATCTACAAAGTCCTCCTCACAATCCAAAAACACACGGGGAGACAATGACTGCAGGAGGAAATTGTAGTCCGTGCGCTGGCAGGTTCTCCATGAGGCTGCTGCAGAAACCAGGGCTGCAACAGGGTAGGTCCATGCGGCTTCTCCTCAGGGATCTCCCAGGAAATGAGTCTTTCCAGCTGCTTTAGGGACCTAACAAATGCATATCCACCCTGGTGGCACTATCAGAGAGCAAGAGACCAGAAAGGCTAGGCTCACAGAGCCATTGATCTCCCTGCCCTTCAATTAACCCCACATGAGTTCATTGACGAGGTTGGCATAATATACCTTTAACTATGTTAGATACTGCGTCTCCTTCTCTGAGTGCTAGCTCTGACTTCTCAAAGGGCAGGGCTCTGGAGGAGGTTTTCAGCAGTGTTTCCCACCCACTGCCATCCCAAGTTCTTCATTTTGCACCTCTTATGATTTATGGTAACACCCCTACTGTGAAAACCTCAGAAGGTCCCAACACAGTGAAGAATGTTCCCTGGTGCCATTACTTTGTCTTCAACGTTATGTGGCTGCAGTTGATAGGTTTTGAGAGGCGCAATCCAGCCAAGAAATTCCATCGAGGGTCCAGAAGAGGTTTAGACCAAAGTAGCGTCTCATGGTACCAAGCAGGCATGAGACATGTGGCGGCCTGTCTAAGTCCCACATGTGCATTTGATGAAGGCTGCCAAGTTTGGCATGGAGGTTCCGCCTCAATACACCTGTCACAAAATGTGAAATGACATATTTTGCTACCTTTGCCTCTCTCCCAGCCTAGGGTAACCTCCAGGATGGAAGTCCCAGGTCTGACACATGTGGGTGGGAACTGCTAGGGAGGCTGCCAGCGGGGGACTCTGCTCACCCACTGCACCAAGGGAAAATCCGGTTCACAGCTCACATGCCTTCCTCTGTATATAAACCCGGAGAAGGAGCAACAGCTTAGGCTGAGTGGTACAGGATGAGCGTCTGTGTAATAACCACTAATGGTTAGGCACCATGGACACAGGGTAGGGAAGGATACAGTGAAGAAGAATATGAAGCGTTGGACGTAGCAAAGGGGGCCAAAGAGCATGAGGATCCCCAGAAATGACGCAAGACACAAGCGGAGCTAACACAGGCTTACAAAGGGGAATCGGCCAGGTGCTTCACCCCAGCTTTAGCTAGCTGCCCCCACAGCAGAACTTTATCTCCTACAGAGAGCACTGGGTTGGATAGCAAAGGCACAGCTTTCAAGCAGGGAAGGTTACTTTCTCAATACTATCTTTAGTGGGGCGACAAACTGTTATTTTACTTGATTTCCATCTCCTGACTGGGGGAAGGATGAGTTGATAGCCAGGGTGGGGTAGAGTGGGGATGAGTCAATAACAGGGTGCCAGGACTCAGGAAACATGACCCCAGGCTTTTGGGCTTCACACATGCATACACACACGCGTCCGCGCTCTAGGAATGTTCTCACGAAACATGACCCCAGGCTGGTGGTCTTCACATGCACACACACGCGTGCGCACACACACACATACATGCTCTAGGAATGTTCTCAGCAAACATGACCCCAGGCTGGTGGTCTTCACACACACACACACACACACACACACACACACGCACACACACACACACACGCTCTAGGAATGTTCTCAGGAAACATGATCCCAGGCTGGTGGTTTTCACACACACACTCACGCGCACACTCTAGGAATGTTCTCAGGAAACATGACCCCAGGCTGGTGATCTTCACACACACGCACACACACACACACACACACACGCGTGCACGTGCTCTAGGAATGTTCTCCGGAGAGAGTGGCTTCTAAGGACTGAGTGCTGCAAAGAAAGTCACAACTGGGAGCAGCCTTCCCTTCCCCTAGAGACTCCTGGGAAATCAGGATGTGCACGGAGATTAGACATCACCTGTCTTGATAAGGGAAACCAGTTCAATAGTGGTCAGTGTTTCCTCTGTGCTTCTAACCCAGGGTTTTATTTCCTGGGCACCAGATTATAGAAGAAGGCAGGAGGGCCCCCCAAAATATGATTAGTTGATCCGCTAGAGTAAATTCTCATGTGCTTAAAAGAACACCCCTGGTGGGCCAGGGTTTACTGTTTACTGAACTAAACAGTAAAGGATGGCGAGGAAGACATCCACTGAGCCTTGACCTCCATGCCTCAGTCAGGACACCAAGTGTGTGTGTGGGGTGGGTGGGGACTGACACCAGTGGTGGAGGAGGGAAGTGGACATAGGCCCCAGAGACTGCTGGTACAGCAGCATGATGTTGTTTCTGGAGTCCTGATTGTGCCAAGGCAGCCTCTGGAGTGACTGTGGCAGTAAAAAATCAGATTCTGGATCTGCAGAGCCTGGATCTGGGGCCTCTTGGGTAGCAGGTAGCTTGGGTGTGTTCCTAGAGAGAGTGAAGAGCTGGACACCGGACTCCCCGCTGCTGAACCCTACCGTTCGTGCTAGGTAAGTGCACGGAGATGGAGAGAAGACCCTGAAAGAACAGCAAGGGGTGCATGGACCAAGCCCCTTCCCTTTCCCCTGCCACCAGGTCCTCTTATATGGTGCTGTGAGGTCAAACAAAGGGAAGCCCACTCAGACCTGCAGAGACCTCAGCGAAACAACTGCCCCCCACCCCCCACAATTCAGCAGACATCTCACAAGGACACTCACACATACCCGAGAGAGAAACCTCACACACATACTTCCTTGGAGACTTCCAGAGAGACTCAGAGGCCTCGCACAGAGACTTCATATGAAGTTCTCAGCATCCTTTATGGAGACTTCTCAGAGACCCCACAGGGACCTCACACAAAGCCCTCCCACATAGCTCACTGCCAGCATGGGAGAATTAGCAGCCGCTGTCCACCCCTGAGCTCCTGGAAACTTTCACACATTGTCTGCAGTGCCCCCCATGCTTGTGCATCTTTGTCCTCATAGCCTTGCTTGGGAACAACAGAATCACAAACTGCACGTAGTTGTGTGCAAATTTTTTCCACTGAAACGTTTTCACTAGCCTGAACTCTGAAGTGTAGTTTACAATTGAAATACAAGTAAAACTGCCAACACCAAATGAGAGTGTGATTCTAGATGGTGTGCAGTCAAATGTCGTACGCCACACTTTTACTTTTGCTTCGGACAAATTCTCTAATTGGTGGGGAAGTGACTGACTACTTTGGAAGCAACAGAACAGTCCATCAAATGGGCTTCAGGACTCAAATATATAAATAGACATCTGATCTGAACTCAAACTCATTCCCCAAGGGGCTCATGAACCTAATTTTTTTGGAAGAGTGAAGGAACCCACATGAAAATAACAAAATGTACATCACATTGTGTCTGTCTGGCTTAATTTCTCAATGAAACAGCTGTCATATCTGAAGATATTCAGGGCAACATTCCTTTTATAGCTCTGTCGACATAATTAATATGATTTTTCTGTGAAATGTAATATTTCTAAGTTATGCAAAGTCCTAATGTTTATCTACCACAACAAACTGATAATATTTCGAAGGATGAAGAAATAGATCAAGAAATAATAATTAATGAAATACACATTTTCAGGTAGTACCATTTACAATAGCCAAGCGTAAATAAAAATATCTATATCTATACTTGAATAAAAAAACAACAGATTTATATGAGGAAAACTACAGAAATTACAAGAAATCAAGTGTGACCTCAGCAAATGGGATAATATCCCATGCTCCTTGACCAGACGACTCAATGTAGTACAGTTATCAGTTCTACTCAAGGCACTAGACAAGTTTAATTCACTCCTGATAAAATTACCCTCATCTTTCTTCAAAGAATTGCAAAACCACTGATTACTAACTTCATATGGTAAGGGCATAGGTCAGGGGTTGAACCTACAAACTTCTCCTTGGTAGAAAGATAAAACTGTTCTCATAAAAGACTTGTAGGCTGGCTTTGAGTTGGAATTTTGGGGTCATTTAGGATTTTTTTGTGGCATGTGATTTTTAGGGCTTTAAGGTCATTTGGGGTCATTTAATTTTTTTGCGCATTAGGGTGGTTTGGGCTTTAAGGGTGTTTTATAAGGTTTAAGGGAGTTTTTAAGGGATTTAGGGGTGATTTTTTGGAGTGTATGGGTATTTTTTAGCAGGTAGGGGTGTTTTTAGTGATCTTACAGGGTTTCTTAGAGATTTTAGGGTATTTTAAAATATTTTATGTGTTTTTCCCCAGCATTTTATGTTTTGTTGGGGCTTTCATGTTGTCTTCAGGGCATTTATGTGGTTTTGGAAGTTCATGGTTTGGGAATCTTCTAGGGATATGATTTGGAAGTTCCACATGTTTTGGGAGGTATTTAGTGTGTTATTTGTGGCTTCAGAGTGTTATTTGAATTTTAGGGAATATTATGGCTTTTCAGACATTTTAAGGCTTTTAGGGTGATTTTAGTGTTTAAGGGTGTTTATTAGGCTTATATGTGTTTTTATGGCTTTTAGTGTTTTGTTAAAATTTTAGGGTGCTTAAGGCATTAGAGTGTTTGGGGGGATTAGGTTTTGGTTTTCAGGGCTTTAGGGTTTTGTTGGATTATTTTTTGCTTTCATGGTGAATTCATGTCTATTAGGCTGTTGGACTTTTACAGGGTTTTATAGTGCTTCGGGTTGCTTTGTAGGGATGTTCTTGGGGTTTTAAAAGACTTTTAGCGTGTTTTTAGGGCTTCACGTGTTCTTTATTTTGCGTTTTAAGGCATTTGCATAATATTAGGGCATTTATTATGTTTTCGGGACGTAAGGAGTTTTTTTTTAAGACTTATGGCGCATTAGGGTGTTTTAGAAAGCCTTTTACCATGTATTTAATGGTCTTAAGATGTTTTAGAGGGTCTTTAGGGGTGGTCTTAGCATTTTAGAAATATTTTAGACGTTTTAGGGTTTTTAAGGCATTTATAGTGTTTTTACGACTTTTAAGGTGTTTTTAGAACACGCCTGACAGGTACACACTATTTCAATCAGGCTCTGGTTAGTGCCTCTCAATCAATTGGTGACATGGGAGTCTGGATAATGGATTACCTTTACTCTGCAGATGAGAAAACTCACTCAAAAAGACACAGGTGTTGACCCACAGGCACACAACTGGTTAACAACAAAGACATATTCACAACCAGTGTTGGGAGCCAGAGCCCTAAGCCCCACATACCTGTCCCCAGCCAAACAGTCAATCTATCCTGAACCATCAAATGATCTGAGCAGATCCTCCCACCCAACTCACCTTCCCATGCCAAATATTTTATTTCAGAAGGTGGCAGTGAATCTGCAGCTCTGAGAGAGGGACATATCTGATCGGAGCACATGGAGCAGATGAAGGGGGAGGAGGGGAATGTGGAGCACATCCTGGCACACCAGGACTTGAGGATGATGTTCCCACTCAGAGAATCCAGTCCACATAGAAGACCACATGGCCAGCCCCACGATGAGACAAGACACCCCTCAAAGACCCATAGCCTTAGAGGGGACAACACTGAAGACACAGTGTGGGAAATGCGCCCGAACTAATCCTGCCACACCGAGGCATAACACTAAGGGGGTACAGCAGAAGAGCAAGAAAACGAAGCATCAAGGTACCCAGGGAATGCCAAAGGATGACTTTGAGGCCAGTACTTGGTACACCAACAGACTGGACTGGAAAACACTCTTAAAGGCCAACAAACCGACCTTGAACTAACGATGAGCCACTTCTTTCTTGTTGAGTTGTTTTCATTCATTGTCATTGGATTTTGGTTGTTTTGTTGCTTTTAGTGCTTGGTTTTGCTCTGTCTTGTTTTGTGTATGTTATTACATCTACAGGTCTGTCTAAATAAGATAGGCTGGACGAACAATCTGGAGGAGAGAAAACAGGACCAACACTTCTGGGGAGACATGGGAGAGAGGGAGGTGTGGGGAAAGGTAGTGGTGTTAAGAAACCCAGAGAAAAGGGAAGAACAGGTGATGCAAATCGGTGGTGAGGGGGATGTAGGAGGCCTGGTAGGGAGTGATCAAGGGAAATGGAACCAATGGAACCAAGAGGAATTACTGAATTACTGAAGCACAAATGAAAAGTGAGCATGGCAGTGGGCCCAAGAGGCAAATCAAAGGGAATAGAAAAGCAAGCTAGGAAGCAAGGGTCAATTATAGAGGTTTTAAAAAAGGCATGTACATATTTAAATATATGAGCATGGGGAAATAGATCTATGTCCCTATATTTATAGGTTTTGTATTAAGGTAGCAGATGGACATTGGGCCACTGCTCAAGGACTCCCTCGTTGCAAAAATACTGTTCTATTAAATTGGCATTCTATGATGCTCACCTTCCCTACACGATCACTGAACACAAAGCAGGTACATAAGCAAATGTGGTGAAGAAAGCTAATGGTGCCCAGCTATCAAATATATAGCATGTGAGGTCTTAAAGGCTTAAAGGAAAACAAGCGCCCATCTAGCTCAGAAGAAACAAAGCCCACATGGAAGAAGCACACCAGCTTGTGTGATCATGAGGTTTTGAAAAGATTTGGTAGCAGGCATCATCAGAACAAAAAAAATCTTATCATTGCGAATGAGCGGGGAGTGCTGGGGACAGACACAAAGCCCATTTACAGTCCTCTGGACATCCCTAACAGAAGGGTGTCAGGGAGGAGATAAACCAAGACAGGTACCAGATAATAACGATGAAACACAGCTTTCCCCTAGTTCCTACATGTTTCCTATCTCCCACTATCATGATCCCAATTCTAATTTACAAATCAGGCTAGACTAGAGAATGTACACTTGGACAGATAGGAACAGGAAACATGGGGAATCCAGGGTGGATGAGCCCTTGAGGACCAGTGTTATGAGTGCAGACTCGGGAAGGGTGGAGGGAGGGTAGGTTGGAAAACGGAAACCGTATACAGGGATCTACATTTAACCTCAACAGAAAAGTGGGTGAAGGAACATCAGACAGTGCAAGATATGAGAAAATAATTAGTAAATTATCAAGGGTAGCTCGAATGGAGGGGGAAAAATGAGGAGCTGGGGCCAGGGGCTTGGGTGGGGTGGAGAGTGGATATTTTGAGAATAATGAGGGCAATGAATGTACAAATGTGCTTTACACAACCGATGTATATATGCATTGTGGTTAGTGTTGCATGAACAATTTAAAAAAAGGTCTGGACAGAGGGCACATGCAAGGATGATCTCAGGCTGGATTAGATCAGCAAAATCACCTCCTGGAGTTGCCTCACCCTGTGTCTATTCCTGAGTCAGGCATGAAGCTTAGGGCCCATAGTCCCAGGAGCTGGACAGGGAGGGAGGCGGGGTTCTGAGGTCATTCCATAGGGGCAATGGCCCTCCTGTCCTGCCGGGCCCACCCTCCTTTGTAATCCTGCTGGCTGGAGCACGGCTTTCATGGAGTCCACACCATGGGAGCTCTACTACTCATGGGGGATTGGCAGGAAGCCTCTGCTTATGCGCACACACCACCACCTAGCTGGAGGATCTCTGTGAACAAAGCCTGAGGCAGACAACAAGCCCACTAATTGATGCTGTAAGAGATACAATCAGCATCCAGAAACCTGCAACTGGGAGTAAGAGGCAGCATACTTGGCCCCAGCCACTCCCACTGCCATCTTCAAGGAGTGACATTCTAAAGCAGAGGGTTTTCAAAAGGCACTGCCAGGACTGTGGAATGAGCAGCTCATTTGTGGACATGGATACTGTGTGATCCAGAAGTATTACCTCTTCCTTTCCATTCAGGTGAGACAAAAAAAAAGTTCCAAATAGAAAGCCATGCATCTAAACAGTATCCAATAGCCACTCATGTGCAGTGCTGCTGCCTCCAAAGAGCTTTCCTAGGTTTTTCTCTCTGTGGACAGATATACCTTGGTCCTTGGCTCTGCATGAGAAAGAATTCACGCCAAAGCCAGGTTTGTGATCCAATTGTGTTTTAGGAGAGATAGGGAGGCATGGTAGGCAACCCTGGTGGACCCCAGTGGCTGAATTGAATTTACTTGGCCTAGGTGGGTCAATGTGGGTGCAGCACCCACCCAGGTGTACCTGGCCTTCCTGACTGGAAACCTGGACCTCTGAGCACGCTCGGTGTGCCACTCTTTCCTGGGTGGCTAGCTTGGCCCTCTGAGCATGTATCATGGACAACCTAGTCCCTATGCTAGCTACCTAAAATTTACACCCTGAAGAGATATGGACCCAAATCTTTGGGGTACAAGGCGACGACATCTTTAGGTCCTTCCTGCTGGCAAAAGGGTGAAGTGGGGCTTTGGGTCCATACCCTTTCTACTCTGCTGGGAGGGGTTGTCCATTCAGGTCTAGGATGGATAAGGTTGAGGTGGTCCAGGAGATGGTGGTCCTAGAGGTGGCACACTTGGTTCAGAGGGCTTGGTAACTTGAGAACTTCTGGAAAAACAAACAAACGGACAAAAGGGTGAACAGTTTAACTGAGACAAGGCTAGGCTTGTGAGGTGGCAGTGCCCTTGAAATTAGGTGAGTGTCACAGGAAACAAAAAAAATCTTAGGATTATCAGGCATGTGTGTTTGTTCGTTCTAAGTATAGGCACGGGAGTAAAAGCATCCACAATTTCCCCTATGAGGGTACAGGGTTTGGGAACTACTGGGTGCACTGAGATCACTGTTTCATTTATGATCCTAATGTTTGGACCCACTGCTAAGAACCATGCTTCTATTTAATCCTATTATCCCTCAATTATTAACTTTGGTCAAACAAATTTTGTTTTCATTAATTACTTTCATAGTTATCTATCTATCTATCTATACACACACATTTAATTGAATGGAATGAAAAGGTCATGCGTTATAGCGTTAAATTGTAATATTGGAATACTACAGCGGGAGTCAACAGGGATCAAAAGAAAGTAAGTGTCTGAGTCATTTTTAATTTTCTTGGCTTCAAATTGAATAAAAGACTTGTAAATTACCCAGAGACCAAATTCCCATGGTGCCTCCTACAACGGGTAGAATGTTCAGGGATGTTTCAGGGCTGGGAGATTAGTAACCCCTAAGTCCAGGATCCCTTAGGGCAGGGGTCCTCAAACTGTTTACACAGGGGGCCAGTTCACTGTCCCTCAGACCGTTGGAGCACCAGACTATAGTTAAAAAAAACCAAACTATGAACAAATTCCTATGCACATTGCACGAATCGGCTACTAAGTAGGACATGCAGAGGCAGCAAAAACACCCTGAGGGTGGGATAAATGTCGTCAGGCCACATGTGCCCCACGGGCCACAGTTTGAGGATGCCTGCCTTAGGGGTTCCTGGGTGCACTGGGGATGAAGGTCTCTACTGCTCCTCAAAAGGAGAAATGCTGTAACTTCTGGCATTTCGGCCCACTTTCCAATCACTTTACAAAACTGTTCCAGGTGAATCAGGGTTAGAAGGGAAAGTGTACCATTCTCTGGCCACCATTCTCCTTTCTCAAATAAAGTTGCATAGTGTATCAGCTTTTGTTTGTCTAGCCTCTGTGTCAACTCTATCCCAATTGGACAGGATTCATGCAAGGGGGCAATTCCTGAGTATGAAGCTGCTAAGTCCCATCTAGAAAGCACAAAAGAAGGCTATGTAGAGCTTGCTGCCTCAAGGTCAATAAACCCCACTTGAGAGCGAGCCCTTTATTGCCCTGAATCTGTTGCCTCAGGAAGATGCCCCAGCAAGAAGTAAGGGATCAAAGACAACTCACTGAGGTCGACTTTAAGTCCAACCATTATTCTAGACAAGCTAGGAGAACCACTGCTTGGAATGGCCCCACGGCCCTCCAAGATGCCTGCTGGCGGGAGCAGACTCTCAAATCTCTGAAGGGAAGGGGCATCTGGAAGCTCAGGGAACCTTAAGGGAATTGGAATTTCTGTCTGGAACATCGTGGCAGTGGAACTGTGTAGTAAGAGCTTTCCCCAAAAGTGCCTTAAGCAGCAACACTGAAAGCCTAAAGGTAACAGTTACACAGGAAGGGTTCCATATGCCATTGGCCTAAGCCTGGGCCAAGGAAAACCAGCCTGTAACAAGGAACAAACCTACACTGGTAGAACACTAACACTATAACGCCTCAAGTTTTAAATTCAGGAAATAATTTTAAACATTTTTATTCTTTACTTTCATAGTTATCAATATGTATATATGACATTCAAATATATAAAACGTGCAATGTTTTTGAAATGTAACCAAATTGTCACATTGATAATTTATAAGTTTGGTACTAGATAAGTTTCAATTAAATGTTATAAAAATGTTGTGCTGGGCATTATAGGGCTAAAGCAGCTTGTTTGAAAAGCCAGGAGAAAGGGAATGGAGGGGAAAAGGGAAATATTTGGCTCCCAGGACAAGGCAGGGCTAACTCCCAGGTCTATTCAACCAGCTCCCTAGGCAGTGCCCTTCCACATGTTTGGGCTGGTGGGCACCATCTTGGCCAGGGTCACAGGCCCCGTTTCCCCATGGCCACAATGGCGGCTATATAGGATCTCTGGGAAAAGCTTAAACAGCCTTGACAAGAGTGAAGCCATTATGAGCTGACAGAAGGCACCATGTAAAGTAAATAAAGTAGCTATGAACTGTAAATGAACTAGCTGATATAGGGGAGGTAGGCTGTGCAGATGTGCCCAAGGGAATGTCCCAAAGGATATGGATGCTCAGAAGATTCGCGAGAGCGACCAGAGCAGTCTTTGTTCAACTAAGAATGACTAACTGCAACACCCTGCTTCTCTACTCTGCCTGCTTGCACACCTGCACATTGCAAAAGTATAAAAACCTTTGGTCAATTAGACTGGGGCTGCTCAGGAAAAAAAACTTTTTCTGTTGAACTTGCCAGCGGTCGGAGTAGTTTTCTTTCTGGGAATGGAGAGTGGCTACAACATTTCGAGGTGCACCGAGATCCAATTGCCACTGTCTGGGCTTGCTTAGAAAGGAAACCTCCTTAACAGGAGTGCTCTCCCCAGAACTACGGATTTCTGATTTCTCTAGGCCAGGGGTCCTTAAACTCTTTAAACAGGGACCAGTTCACTGTCCCTCTGATCAGTTGGAGGGCCGAACTATCGTTTCAATAAAACTATGAACAAATTCCTATGCTTCCTGCACATACCTTATTTTGAAGTTTAAAAAAAACACACAAACAAACGGGGCACAAACACTCGGCGGACAGGATCAAGGTCCTCGGCTATCCGCATGTGGCTCACAGGCTATTGTTTGAGGACCCCTGCTCTAGGCGCTCACAAAGAGAATGTAGTTTCAGCCCTAAAGCCTGGAGACTCCGCAATTTGTTTAAAGGTGATTGGACAGAAGGAGTTCCTGATTTGCCCATGCAAGACTCGTTTTCCCTTCACCTATTTCTCAGAGTTCATAGTTATGTTTATGGGGAACCAGGACATCCCTATCTGATCCCTAAAATTGATGCGTGGAATGACATTGCCACTAATAAGCCAGCATAAACAAAAGACTTACTTCCTCCTGCAACAGAAAGGGTTCTTGTTTCAAGATTTCAGGAAACATGGCAGGACCAGAAAAAAAATAGACCCAAGGTCCTAAAACCACTAAGGTGGAGGCTGCCCTTCCCCAACCCCTCCCCATACCCCTCCGTCTCGTCTTTATTCCTTTTTGCAGGAGGACTCTGGGAGTGGGAGAACTAGCTTACGACCCTTCATTATCACTGCCACCCTGTCAGGTGCATGGGGCTGGAGAGAGAGAAATACTCATAACTCCTTTCTGAGTCCACACCCCAACATACACTAGGGCTGGTATGGGATCTCGACCGCCCCACCCCCCAAGAAGGATGATTCGGCAGCAGCCATTCTACACTCAAGGCAAGCAGCCCCAACACCTGGGGAAGACCCCTGAGTCCCTTTTTGGGTATATATCCCCTTGTATTCCAGTGATTTGTATAATTGGAATCAACAAAATCCCTTTTTCTGACAAAGCAGGTCTGATTCCTTGATAGAAACGGTTTTCCATATGCATTAGCCCACCTCCAGAAATTGCCAGCAACTTCTCCAGGTGCTGTTCACAACACAGGTACAGTAGCCCTGCCAGAGAGAGGCCCAGTAAGCAGTCAATGGACATGATGGTCAGACAGCAGGCACTCCCCATGTGAGGGAAACTCTTTTTGCCACTGCACGAAAAATGTGAGATCCAAACTCCTTGCAAGGCACAGAAGGCCTAACCAGGTATCACCAGTTTCTCTTGCAGGCCCTCAGTGGAACAGCTAGAAAACCTATGAATTTATCTAAGGTCAGTGAGAATTTTCAGGCTCTTACAAGAGAATGTCTGCGTGCCTTTTTAGAGTGACTGATGGAAGCCTACGGGCTTTATATCCCTAACGGCCTGGAGGCCCCGAGAACAGGAGGGCAATAAGTATTGCCTTTATTACTCAGTCTGCCTCAGACATGAAAAAGAAGTGGGAAGGGTTTGACGGGAAAAATCTTAGTGATTTGGTACAAGTGGCTCAGCGGGTGTGTAACAACAGAGATGATCCTACCACGACAGAGACAAAGAAACTAGTTAAAATACTAGTAATTGCCATGAGAGACCCCAGAGACTCAGGAAAAGGAGAGCATGGCCCACTTACGGAGAGACTGACCTGTGGGCACCGCCAAGCCATGGGGCAGGATCAATGTGCCTACTGCAGGAAAGAAGGACATTGGAAAAATCAGTGCCTTGAATACCCCAGGAGAAGCAGACAACCCTCCAATAGAGAGGACGGGCCTCATCCACACCTAGAAAATCCCAAGCAAGAGACAATAATGCTTGAAGAAGTTGAATGAAGGTGTCAGTGCTCTGTTTCACTTGGTCCCCAGGATCCCAGGCTAACTGTCCAAGTAGGAGGCCAGCCAGTCAATTTCTTAGTGGACACAGGGATTACCTTCTCAGGTTCAGAAAAGAGTACAGGCAAATTGTCAAAAGGAAAGATTTGAATTACTGTCAGCATATGATTGCTTCCAAAAATAACTCACACCAGAAGATTTGCATGGAGGTTAGGTGGGTTTCTCAAGACATCATGAGAAAAAATATCTGTCTGCCCTTTGTCCCAGTTAGCCATATGATTTTTATGGCACTGGCCCCTGGCTTGGCTGTTGAGCCATGGAAACTGTTTTTGCAGGACGTGAGGCGGTGGCCTGTGGCCATCAGTGGAAGGACAAAATCTCCACAGTGGTCTTCCTGTTTCAATTTGGAGCCACCTATATCACCTCTCGGACATTATTGTTGTCCTGGGCTCAGAATCGCCACCCCAGGTCTAGAAGGCACCTAACAGATCCACACTATTTGAATCAGGCTCTGGTTAGCCCCTATCGATCACTTGGTGACATGGGAGTCTGGACAATGGAGTACCTTTACTTTTCGGATCAGAAAACTAACTCAAAAAAACACAGGTGTTGACCCAGAGGCACACAACTGGTTAAAAACAAAGCCAAACTTACAACCATTTTCTGGAGCCAGAGTTCTGAGCCCCTCGTGGCTGTGCCCAGCCGAGCAGTCCCTCTCTCCTGGACACACCAAAGATCTGAGCAGATATTCCCCACAACCCCTCCCAAAGATTTTATTTCAGAGGATAGCATTGAATTTGCATCTCCTGGACAGAGACATTATCTGATCAGAGCACACAGAGATGAAGGGGAGAAGGGGAGAGTGGAGCACATCCTGTCCCACCAGACCTTGAGGATGATGTTCCCACTCAGAGAAGTCAGTTCACATAGAAGACCACATGGCCAGCCCCACGACGAGACACAACGTCCCTCAAAGACCCATAGCCCTAGAGGGGACAACACTGGAGACACAGTGTGGGAATTACCCCCAAACTGATCTCGCTACACCGAGGCATAACACTAAGGGGGTACAGCAGAAGAGCAAGTAAAAGGAGCAGCAAGATCCCAAGGAAATGCTAAAGGTGGACTTTAGGGTCAGGGTTTGGTGCCCCAAAAGACTGGACTAGAAAACACTTCTAAAGGCCAACACATAGTCCTTAAACTATCTATGAGCTTTTCTATCTTGTTGACCTTTGTTTTCTTTTATTGTAATTGGATTTTTGTTGTTTTGTTTATTTTGCTGCTTGGTTTTGTTCTTTCTTGTTTTTGTGCATGTTATTGCCTCTACAGGTCTGTCTAAATAAGATAGGCTGAACGAACAATCTGGAGGAGAAAAAAAAACGGAACTAGCACATCCTGGAGGACATGCGAGAGAGGGAGGTGGGAAGAAAGGTAGTGGTGTTAAGAACTCCAGAGATAAGGGAACAAAAAGTGATGGAAATCGGTGGTGAGGGGGATGTAGGAGGCCTGGTAGGGCGTGATCAAGGGTAATGTAACCAAGAGGAATTACTGAAACCCAAAGGAAGACTGAGCATGACAGTGGGCACAAAATGAAAATCAAAGGGTATAGAAGAGTGAGCTGGGAAGCAAGGGCCAGTTATAGATGTCTAAATAAAGGCATGTACATATATTTACAAAGGGGCATGGGGAAATAGATCTATGTCCATATGTTTATAGATTTAGTATTAAGGTAGCAGATGGACATAGGGCCTCCGCTCAAGGACTCGTTCATTGCAAGAACATTGTTCTATTAAATTGGCATTAAACGATGCTCACCTTCCCTACACGATCACTGACCACAAAGCGGCTGCATAAGCAAATGTGATGAAGAAAGCCGATGGTGTCCAGCTACCAAAAGATATAGCGTGTGGGGTCTTAAAGGCTTGAAGGTAAAGAAGCAACCATCTAGCTCAGAAGCAACAGAGCCCACATGGAGGAAGCATACCAGCCTGTGTGATCACAAAGTTTCAAAGGGATAAGGCAACAGGCATCATGAGAACAAAAAAATCTTATCATGGAGAATGAGAGGGGACGGCCGGGTATACACCCAAAACCTATTTGCAGTGCACTGGACATCCCCTTACAGAAGGATCTCAGAGAGGAGATAAAAGAATACAGGGTATGAGACAGCAAAGAAAAACACAACTTTCCTCAAGTTCTTTTTTTTTTGTTTTTTTTGCGCACCCCGCGGGCGCCCGGTGCCGCCCCCTCCCCGGTCCCGCGGCGGCGGCTCGGGGCCGGGGGGGGGCGCCAGGGGAGGGGGCAGACACGAGGGGCAGCGGTGGCGGTGGCGGCTCCCAGCGCCATCTTGGGCTGATCGATGAATTGAACAAAGAGGATCAATTTCCGATCAAGCGAGTTATCAATGGGGGCCGGGGAGTGAGAGGGACTTGTCCCCGAGTCGGCCCCGCTTTCCCCGGCACCCACCTCCTCCCCTCCGCCGCGGCCCCCTGGCCGCAAGGCAGCCCGGCGCCCCCGGGGAGGCCGCGACCGCCCGCAGCCCCCACCCCCGAGCGAGAGGCCGAGAGAGGAGAAGCCTGACCTGCAGCTGCTGTAAATCAAAGCGCTTCCAATATTGAAACATCGATCACACATTGGCCGCCATCTTGAGACATATTGAGATGGAGTGAGAGGCTGATAGAGAGGGGGCTGGAGTTCAGGAGCCCCCAGGAGGCAGCAGGCGGGCGGCGCCAAAACCCGGCCTGGAGCCGGCCGCCGCCGCCGCCACAGAGGAGCGCGGACTCCTCCTCACGGCACCACCGCCGCCAGGGCAAGCCGAGCCGGCCCCCGCCCCCCCGCCAGCGGCCGAACGAGCGACCCGCCCGCGACCCCCGCCCCTCCCAACCCCCAGCCTCGGCCGGCGGCCGCCCGGCTTGGCGCGGCCCGGCCCCGAGGGGGCGCTGGAGGGCGGCGAGAGGGCAGCCCCGCGGCCCGCCGAGGCCCAGTCCAGGCTCACCTGGCGCGGGGGGGGCGCGGAGGGAGGGGGCCCTGGCGGCGACGGAGCGCAGCCCCCCGCCCGCCTCTACGCCCGGGCGCTGGGTGCCGGCGACCCGCCGGGGGTCGACGGTCGTCCTGCTGGGCGCCCGCCCGCCCGCGGAGCCGCCGCGACCACCTGCCTGAGCCCAGACCCCTGCACGGCGCAGGCCTCAGCGCACCCGCGCGTGTGCCCGAAGCCTTGACCGTGGGCGGCCCCGCCAACCGGGGCCTCAAGGACCCAGCATCCCAGAGCGCCCTTGCTGGGGGAGGGCAGGGGCGTGGGGAGGCATCATCCCCTGACCCTCTTGAACTTGCACCCGCCAGCGTCCCACGCCGGGGCCCCAGAGTCCCCGCTCAACACCACCCAGTGACCCAGGGCCCCCGAGCTGTCGCCGCCGACTTGGCACTTAGGAGACATGCTCTCTGGAGGCGGTTGAGGCTTGTCTTGTGGCCAATAATCATCTCCTACGCCTTCCTTTCCAGTCACTAATTTGATGTCTTCACTTAAAGAAATGCCCATAAGTTGAGGTTTCAGAGGAGAGCTCCTTGAGCTCCCCAGACAACAAGGGGGCCGAGTGTCACCGTCATTATCCTGAGCTGGGAGGGAACACTAGTGTTCCGGAGGCTGGGAATCCGTCACTGCCTGCCCACAGCACAGACAGAGCAGGTGCTGGTTATAATTGTTTCTAGACGTCCTGCCATGCTCAGTTGAACGTCAAAGCCATAAACGTTGCCCGACTACAATCAAACTGGAGTGCGCAGACATTTCTGCATCATTGCCGGGTGGAAATACACTGAGTGGAGTTGGATGAGATGGCAGCAAGTGCTTAAGGAGGGGGTGCTGTGGGAATACCAACAAGATGACTGCTAGTCTCCGTTTCCTTCTCTCGTCTGCTTTGTGTTTTCTTTCAGGACCAGAAGAAATGATGCATATGTAAGGAAAAAAACTTTTCATTTCCAGAGGAGTTTTCCACCCCACAATCTACCCGCAGCCTCCTTTGAGCAAGCCAGTAAAAGCTTTTTTTTTTAACCTGCCTTCTCACTATGACAATTTCCGGAGCTGCTATGTGGCTGTGTTTAAAAGTCCCCCTCGGGATCCAGAGTGCAATCCATATCACAAAGGCATCCTCCCAGTCCCAAATAGCAATGTGACCTCATTTCAGAAGGTTGTTCTTGTTTCCATAGACCCAGAATGGAGTTTAAGCTGTTGATCTTAACTGTGGTTGTCGACTCAGCCTCTCATGGGCACCTCATGGGCAGTGGAGCAAACTGTGCCAATCTGTGCTACCATCAGGACTGGGAGAGGAAGCCAACAGTGGTGGGCCATAGGTCAATGTGTGGATGGGGATGATCAGGTCTTTCTTCATTATTCTGTTTCAGTCTGGAAACACCACTGAAGCCTCAGTGTCGTAGCAACACACAAACCTTCACTGACAGTCTGGGGCACATTGGCTGCAAATCAAACCCGGGTCTTCCCGGTGAAAGTCGATGAGAGGTCTACCACTGAAGCACCGTGGCCCTCACCTCAAACCAGGGCAGTCATTTCCGGAGTTCAAACCAGACCACAATGCAGGATGACTGAGATTGCCACCAGAATCTGATACTGATGCAGAAAAAAACCTAACTACCATTTTATTGACTCCCAATAGGACAAAGATCTGCCCCTTTGGGGTTTTGAGACTTTAAATCCTTACAGCAGGGGTCGCAACCTGTGGGTCGCGACCCCTTTGGGGATCAAATAACCCTTTAACAGGGGTCATCCAATTCATAACGATAGCAAAATTACAGTTATAAAGTAGCAATGAAAATAATTTTATGGTTGCAGGTGACCACAACATGAACTGTATTAAAGGGTGGCGGCATTCAGAAGGTTGAGAACCATTGCCTTACAGAAATAGACAACCTCATATTTCTCCCACGGACGGGCTAGTCAGTTCAAACCCCTGACCTTGCGATTAGCAGGTTAATGCATAGTCCACTACACCACCAGGGCTCCTAATGATATAATAAGAGATACTATTGTTAGATCTCTCGTGGGAGAAATATACCTCAGTCCTTGGCTTCGCGAGAGAAAAATTCACTCCGCAGCCTGGATTGTGATCCAAGTGAGTTTTTTGAGAGAAGAAGTTTCAGGTTTACACAGGCACCTCAGGGCCCCTCACCCCTGCACAGCTTGCCTAGAAGCTGCTGGAGAGAAAGTCACTACGTGGGCTCCAGGATCCTGCCTTTTCTTTCTTTTCTTTTTTTTTGAAATCGTTTTATTAGGGGCTCATACAATTCTTATCACAATCCATACATACATCAATTGTGTAAAGCACATTGTACACTCACTGCCCTCATTATTCTCAAAACATTTGCCTCCACATAAGCCCTTGGCATCAATCAAGTCCTCATTTTTACCCCTTCCTCCCCGCTCCCCCATCCCTCAAGAAACCTTGATAATTTGTGAGTGGTGATATTGGGAGGGTAGCGGGAGGGTGGTTTGGAAAGAGGGAACCGATTACAAGTATCTACATGTGACCTCCTCCCTGGGGGACGGACAACAGAAAAGTGGGTGAAGGGAGACATCGGAGAGGTCAAGATCCTGCCTTTTCAATTCCTCCATAGGGAGGCATGGTTGATGGTCCTGGTCAACCCCATTGGCTGGATTGAATTCACCTGGCCCAGATGGGCCAATCCAGGTGTAACACCCACCTAGGTGTACCACCCCTTCCTGGCCGGAAGTTTGAACCTGAGCATATGTAATGGATGACCCAGTCCCTATGCTAAGCTACCTAACAGTATTTGCAAGATGCCGAGCAATGTTCTAAGCTTTTTGTATATAATAATTCAATTATTTCACTTAAGAAGCCTATGTGTGGACTCTATTCTTGCCTCATTTTACAGATGAAAAATCAGTGGCACAGGATGATAAAGTCATGAGCCTATGACCACACAGTGAGGAAGTGGAAAGGAGAGATTTGAACCCAGGCTGCAGAGCCCATGCCTTGGGTGCCTACAGCACCACATAGGACACAGGAAAGCATGGAGCAGACTCGGCATAAGACCTTAGGGAGTTGGGAGGACTGTGCATGCATGTATATGCTAGGACTGCATGAGAGTAGCTGCTACTCAGATCCAGAAGAGAATACAAGGCTATTGCAAAAATTATTTTTGCCAAAAGAGGGTGGAATTCTGCATCTTGTGCGAAATCCCCCAACCTGCACATGGCACAGCTACTTCAGAAGGTTCCCAACAATGTGTGCTGTGCGGCAAACCAAACTGAGCTCAGGGGGAGCTGGTCTGTGGGTTTTGTTAGCCAGAAGGTGAGCAGTTTGAACTCACCAGCCACCACTCCAAGGGAGAAAGAGGAGGCTTTCTGCTCCCATGGACTTACAGTCTTTGAAGTGGCAGAGAGCATTTCCAAGCGGCCTATGATTAGGATCTAGGAGGGTGAGGGTGGATGGAGTTGGTTGAGACCTGGCTTCAGGGCATTTCCCAGAAGGGCTTCCTGCAGTGACTCTGCCTTCAGGAATGTCTGGTGACCCTGAGGGCAGCAAAGTCCTAAGCACACTCAGGCAGTGGTTCTCAACCTTCCTAATACAGGTCCTCTTGTTGTGGTGACCCCCTGACCATTAAATGATTTTCTTGCTACTTCATCACTGTAATTTTGCTGCAGTTATGAATTGGACGAGCCCTGTGAAAGGGTCATATGACTCCCAAAGGGGTCGCAACCCACAGGGTGAGAACCACTGCACTAAGGGTTCCCCTTCCGGGCAGCTCTACCAGTGTCTGATGTGCATAGTTCTGTGAGGTGAGAGAAATGAACTTAGTGTCTGCTTCTGGTGACAGTTGATGTGGGTGGGCTTTCTCCCTATGTCAAATCCCTCTCAAGCCATTTGTCACCACAACAGAGGGAGCCACACACATAAAGCAAGAAGAGGAGGCAGCATAGCAGGACGGCAAGCAGAACAAAGATTGAATAAACACAATTCACTTCAATCATGAATCGGGTGCCCTTGAGATGTGAGGAAGACCCCAGTCTAGTGACATTAGATCAGGTTTAGGGATTGAGTGACCGGACCCTCTTGGCTCCCCTCAGCCCCTATCTTGCTTTCCGACTGACCCTGCCCCTTACATCGTGATTGGTCCTTATTCCAGCATGATGGTTGGTTTCATAATCACGACATGTGGGAATGTGTTAGTCGATAGGTTATACAGGCACAGTCTCTGGAATGGGTAAGTGAGGAGGTGTGACTGGTGACATGACTGGTGGAATGGATCATGTGAAGTGATTTGAGATCGTTGTTCAGACCTGATAGGTCATCCAGGCCTCTAGTTGATCCTGGCAGTACTCTAGTTTAAGGAAACAGAATGTTAGGCATTTAAGTCATATTTGAGCTTAAATTTTGAGCAATAGGCTGTGGCTCACAGTGAGAGTCTATGTGGAGACCCTAAATCCATTTTGAGGGGCCACACATTCAGCCACCATTGAGTTCTTTCCTACTGCCGACTGGCAGTAGAAAGCTTGTCCATCAGGCAGTGTGCTTGCGTCCACTCCCCGGGCCAGACTCAGCGATATACGGTCGTGTGCACATCCCAATGAAGGTCCCGCTCATGCTCTCACAGGCCCTCCCGCAACTCCATGAATTGATCCGTCTTCAGGGACAGTTTTGTGACAAAGGTGTTTGTTTTCCATGTCTCATTTAAGCTTTCAGGAGCTCAGGTGGTGATGCTGGATAGTGTTGGACTATTAACAGCAAGGTCGCTGGTTCAAAGCCACTAGTCATTCCACAGGAGAAAGATGAGGTTATTGCTTCCTGTAAAGGTAGCAACTTCAGGATCCCTACACAGAGTCACTATGAGTCAGAGTCAGCAGGACAGAATGGGTGTCATTTTATTTAAGTAACTGTGGCTGTGGGTCCTTCCGACACCATTGGGGCCTCATGCGGATGCTCTCCTTCATCCAGAACAGCGGTTTGTGCCTTTTTCTTGTGTAAAACATAGCAAAGGAGTTCCTAATAAAATATAGTTGAATTGGGAGTCTTTTTTCCCTCAAACAAAGTAAATCCATAAATAGAAATGAGACTATGGTGCTAATAACCAGTTGGAGAGTTGAGAGAGCTGAACTCTCAATCCTGGTAGAAACCCATTGTGACTTTAAAAACTTGCTCAAGGTCATCCATAGCCTATGAGGTTGAGTTGAGCAGACACAAAACAGATGTGTTGGGGAGTAATTGTGTACATTAAGTAAACAATTTATCTTTCTAAAGATTCTGTCTAAAACTTACTTTAAATAGTAAGTTTTCCCCTGGGCTAGGGAAAGGTCAGGGAGCTTAACCCCCTAGTATCCACCCCCTCTCAGCATTCATCATGTTAGGCCAGAGGAGCCAAATCACACCCACTACCCAGGGAGCACTGCTTCCAAAAGCCCATTGCCTGTGCTGGGGCAGAGGGCAGGTACCCGGACCAGAAATGCTGACGGAGTGGAACCAGCGGGCTCAGCCCCCAGCTTCCTGAGAGAGCAGCTGTGATGGTTCACTTTTGGACAAATGTCAATGCATGACTTGGGCAGCACGAAAAGCAGATGTGCAGAGGTTGTTCGCTGTATTCCAGAAGTTCACACACTCCCCGCAGGCTCTTTGGCTCAATGGCAGGAAGCCGTTCGTGGCTTCCACCTTCAATCCCAAAAGGCCACTGCCGTCCAGTGGATTCCAACCACAGTGACCCTATATGGAGTTTTCAAGACTGTAAATCTTCATGGGAGCCAGCAGTCTCATTGTCCCCCTTGGGACAGGGAGCTAGCAGCCCGTTTCACCTCCAGGACCCCTTCCTCTCTAATTCTGGATCCAGTCCCTCCAAATATCCTGCCCTGCCTTTATCTAGGCTTCTTAAATGCGTTCCATGCTGCTTATGTTAGTCTGGGTGCCTTAGCGAAACAAATCCACAGAAACGCGTATGTATAAGAGAGAGTTTTATGTAAAGGGTGAGTGCACATCAGGAAAACATGCCCGCATTTGCTTATGCACCCGCTTTGTCTTCAGCGATCATGTCGAGATAGGCTGGTGGCTTCTTCCATGTGGGCTTTGTTGTTTCTTAGCTAGATGGCCCCTTGTTTATCTTCCAGTCTTTAAGACCCTGGACACTATATCTTTTGATAGCCGGGCCCAGGATGCTTAACCACTACACCACAAGGGTTCATTAGCATGTGACTTATCTCCTGCCATTCACATTAGATGCTCAAAATAGCAGGAAACCAGGTTTCTCCTTTGTGGCCACACCAGGTACTGACAGAACCAAGAACAGAGAAATGCTTAGTTATATATCTTGACTATCATTAGCATATTATATGCCTGGCAATCTGTAAGCCTTCGCTCCCCTGACCTCTCACAGCCTCGGTAAAATGAAGCTAATAAAAGTAGTGCTCTCACTAGCTTGGTAGGAGGTTAAACAACTCACATAAGGGTACACAGCCTATCAACGAGGAGGCGAGATGAGGCAGTGTGTGGCTGCTGAACCCACACCCTTCACAACACCTCCATTAAAATGACTGAGGATGATGTTCCCAATCAGAGAAGCCAATCCACAGAGAAGACCACATGGGCAGCCCCACGATGAGAAACGTCCCTCAAAGACCCTTAGCCTTAGAGGGGACAACACTGGACACACAGTGTGGGAACTGCGCCCGAACTGATCCTGCCACTTCGATGCATGACACTAAGAGAGTGCAGCGGAAGAGTAAGAAAACGGAGCATCAAAGTCCCCGGGGAATGCCAAAGGTGGACTTTGTGGTCAGGGTTCGGTGCCCCCACAGACTGGACTGGAAAACACTCCTAAAGTTCACCACACAGTCCTTGTACTTTTCTTTCTGGTTAGTGTTGTTTTCTTTTAGTGTCATTGGATTTGGGTTGGGTTTTGTTTTCATTTTTGTTTGTTTTTTTTTTCTTTTTGCTGCTTGGTTTAGCTCAGTCTTGTTTTGTGCATGTTATTACCTTTACAGGTCTGTCTAATTAAGAGAGGCTGGATGAACAATCTGGAGGAGTAAACATGTGACCGGCCCTTTCCATTGGGCATGGGAGTGAGCACGGTGGGGGGAAAGGAAGTGGTGTAAAGAAACCCAGAGACAAGGGTACAACAAGTGATGGAAAACGATAGTGAGGGGGATGTAGGAGGCCTGGTAGGGCGTGATCAAAGGTAATGTAACCAAGAGGAATTACTGAAACCCAAAGGAAGACTGAGCATGTCAGTGGGCACAAGAGGAAAATCAAAGAGTATAGAAGAGTGAGCTGGGAAGCAAGGGCCAGTTATAGACGTCTAAATAAAGGCATGTACATATGTACATATATTTACAAAGGGGCATGGGGAAATAGATCTATGTCCATATGTTTATAGATTTAGTATTAAGGTAGCAGATGGACATAGGGCCTCCGCTCAAGGACTCCCTCATTGCAATAACACTGTTCTATTAAATTGGCATTCTAAGATGCTCACCTTCCCTACACAATCACTGACCACAAAGCGGCTGCATAAGCAAATGTGGTGAAGAAAGCCGATGGTGTCCAGCTACCTAAAGATATAGCGTGTGGGGTCTTAAAGGCCTGAGGGTAAAGAAACAGCCATCTGGCTCTGAAGCAACAGAGCCCACATGGAGAAAGCATACCAGCCTGTGTGATCACAAAGTTTTAAAGGGATAAGGCAACAGGCATCATGAGAACAAAAAAATCTTATCATGGAGAATGAGAGGGGACTGCCGGGTATAGACCCAAAACCTATTTGCAGTGCACTGGACATCCCCTTACAGAAGGATCTCAGAGTGGAGATTAAAGAATACGGGGTATGAGACAGCAAAGAAAAACACAACTTTCCTCTAGTTCTTAATGCTTTCTCTTGCCCCACTATCATGATCCCAGTTCTACCATACTAATCTGGCCAAACTAGAGAAGGTATTCTAGTACCGATAGGAATTTCAAACACGGGGAATCCAGAGTGGATGGGCCGTTTACCAGTGTTATGAGTGGAGATACTGGGAGGGTGGAGGAAGGGCAGGATGGAAAGTGGGAACCGATTACAAGGATCTTCATTGAACTCAAAAGAAAGGTGGGTGAAAATATGACAAAAGAATTAGTACATTTCCAAGGATTGATGAGGGATGGGTGGCGGGCATTGAGGGGGGGAAAATGAGGAGCTGAGGCCAGGGGCTTGGGTGGAGAGTGGATATTTTGTGAATAAGGAGGGCAATTAATGTACAGATGGGCTTCAAACAGATGATGTATTTATGGATTGTGGTTAGTGTTGTAGGAGCCACTAATGAAAAGATCATAAAAGAAACAAAAATAATCTTGGCAGAGGGCTCATGCAAGGATGATCTCAGGCTGGATTAGACCAGTCAAAACAGCTACTGGAGTCGCCTCACCCTGTGTCTATTACTGAGTCAGCCATGATGCTTAGGACCCACAGCCCCAGCAGCTGGCCAGAGAGGGAGGTGGATCTCTGAGGCCATTCCACAGGGGGAATGGTCCTCTGTCCTGCAGGGCCCACCCTCCTTTGTAAGCATGCTGCCTGGGGCAAGGCTTTCATGGAGTCCACACCATGGGAGCTCTACTACTCATGGGGGATTGGCAGGAAGCCTCTGCTCATGCGCACACACCACCAACTAGCTGGAGGATCTCCGTGAACAAAGCCTGAGGCAGACAACAAGCCCACTAACTGATGCTGTAAGAGCTACAATCAGCATCCAGAAACCTGCAACTGGGAGTAAGAGGCAGCATACCTTGGTCCCAGCCCCTCCCACTCTAATCTACAAGGAGTGACATTGCAAAGCAGAGGGTTTTCATAAAGCACTTCCAGGACTGTGGAATGAGCAGCCTCGTTTGTGGACATGGATACTCTGTGATCCAGACGTACTACCTCCTCCCTTACAGTCAGCTGAGACAAAAACCCTTGCAAGCAGAAAGCCATGCATCTGAACAGTATCCACCAGCCACTCATGTGCAGCACAGCTGCCTCCAAAGAGCCTTCCTGAGTGAGAGAGAAATCATGCAGAAGCCTGGTCTGCACTCAAGAGAGTTTTATGAGCGTTAGGGAGGCGTGGTGGGCAAGTCTGGCCGACCCCTGTGGCTGAATTGAATTTACATGGCCTAGATTGGTCAATCCAGGTACAGGAACCACCCAGGTGACCTCCCCTTCATGGCCAGAAATCTGGACCTCTGAGCATGCACAGGGTGCCTCTCCTAACTGGGCTCTTATCTTGGCCCTATGGGCATGCATAACGGATGCCCCAGTCCCTAGTATAGCTACCTAACATTTGCCCCCCTGAAGAGATATGGACCCAAATCTTTGGGGGTACTGGGCGACGACATCTCTAGCTGCTTCCTGCTGGCAAAAGGGGCGAGGTGGGGCTTTGGGTCCATACCCTTCCTACACTGCTGGGAGGGGTTGTCCATTGAGGGCAACTTTATCCAGGATGGATAAGGTTGAGGTGGTCCAGGAGATGGTAGTCGTGGACCTGGCACACTTGGTTCAGAAGCTTTAATCACCCGATAACTTCTGAGAAAAACAAACGGTCTAAAAGGTGAACAGTTTAACTATGACAAGGCTAAGCTTGTGAGGTGGCAGTGGCCTTGAAATTAGGTGAGTGTCACAGGAAACAAAAATAATCTTAGGATTACCAGACATGTGTGTTTGTTCATTGGAAGTACAGGAAGAGGGATAAAAGCATTCACACTTTCCCCTAGGAGGGCACAGGTTTGGGCACTACTAGGTGCAGTCTGATCACTGATTCATTTATGATGCTAAGGTCTTGGACCCGTTGATAAGACCCATCCTTCTTTTTAACACTATAACGCTTCAATTTTAATTTTGGGAAAAAATTTTCTTTTTGTTGTGGACTTTCATAGTTATAAATATATATATGTATTAATATATACATTTTTTAATGTTATGAAAACATCATGCTTCGCGTTATAGAGTTAAATGGAAATAATGGGCTAGTGCAGGATGAGTCAAAAGTGACCAAAATAGAGTAACTGCCTAAGTCATTTTGAATTTTCTTGGGTTCAATTGGAGTAAAGGCTTGTAAATTACCCGGGGTCCAAATTCCCATGGTGCCTCCTACAACGGGTAGAATGTTCAGGGATGTTTCAGGGCTGGGAGATTAATAACCCCTAAGTCCAGGATACCTTAGGGCAGGGGTCCTTAAACTGTTTACCCAGGGGGCCAGTTCACTATCCCTCAGGCCTTTTGAAGGAAAGACTATAGTTTAAAAAAACAAATATTACGAACAAATTCATGTGCACACTGCACATCTTGATTTGAAGTTCAAAAAAAAATAAATGGGGCACATACACCCGGCAGAAAGGATCAACGTCCTCGGCTGTCTGCATGTGGCCCACAGGTTGTAGTTTGAGGACCCCTGCCCTCGGCATTCACCAAGAGGATGTGGTTTCAACCCAAAAGCTTGGAGACTCTACAATTTGTTTAAAAGTGATGGGGCAGAAGGAGTCCCTGATTGACCCACGCAAGACTAGTTTTCCCATCCCCTATTACTAAGAGTTCATAGTTATGGTTAAAGGGAACCAGGATATCCCGATCTGATCCCGTTACTTCAAGTGTGGGCTGACATTGCCACTAAGAAGCCTGCAAATATAAAAGACTTACTCCCTCCCACAAAGAAAGGGCCCTTGTTTCCAAGGTTTCAGGAAACATGGAAGGACCGGAAAAACAAACGGTCCAAGTTCCCAAAACCACATAGGTGGAGGCCATCCCTCCCCATCACCCTCCCCCACCCCTCCCCTCCCTCACCCCTCCCCTCCCCCATCACTCCCCCACCTCTCCTCTCCCCTCCCCTCCCCATCACTCTCCCCTAATCGGCTTTATCCCATTTTGCAGGAGAACTCTGGGAGTGGGAGAGCTGGCTTCAAACCCTTTCTTTCAACCCCCGCCCTATAAGGTTTCTAGGGTCCAGAAATAGAAAACTTCTAACAGGCCCTTATTGAGTCACTCCCTCCCCCACCGACCCCCCAAACTCACCCCCACCCCTTACAAGCATCCCCCCACACACACTAGTACTGGTATGACTTCCATACTCATCAGCCCACCTGGAATGCTTGCCAACAACTTCTCCAGGTGCTGTTCACAACGGAGGAGGGTAGCCCTTCCAGACAGAGGCCCAGTAAGCAGTCAGTGAACCTGATGGTCAGTGAGCGGGCACTCCCCACTTGAGAGAAACTCTTTTGGCCACTACACCAACAATGTGGGATCTCAATTCCTAGCAAGGCCCAGAGGACTTTACCAGGTATCAACCATTGCTCTTACATGACCCTCTGCAGAAGAGCTAGGAAACCTATGAATTTATCTAAGGTCAGTGAGAATTTTCAGGTTCCTATAAGAGAATATCCGCCTGCCTTTCTAGAGTGGCTGAGGGAAGTCTACGGGCTTTATACCCCTAACGGCCCGGAGGCACTGAAAACAGGAGGGCAATAAGTATTGCCTTTATTACTCAGTCAGTCTGCCTCAGACATGACAAAGAAGTGGGAAGGGTTTGAAGGGAAAAATCTTAGCGATTTGGTATAAGTGGCTCATTGAGTGTATAACAACAGAGATGACCCTAGCACGAGAGAGACAAAGAAGCTAGCTAAAATAATCGTAATTGCCATGAGATACCCCAGAGACTCAGGAAAAGGAGAGCATGGCCCACTCACGGAGAGACTAACCTGTGGGCACCGCCAAGCCATGGGGAAGGACCAATGTGCCTACTGCAGGAAAGAAGGACACTGGAAAAATCATTGCCTTGAAAACCCCAGGAGAGGTGCACGACCCTCCACTAGAGTGGATGGGCCTCATCTGCACGTAGAAAGACCCAAGCAAGAGACAATAATGCTTGAAGAAGCTCAATGAAGGGGTCAGGGCTCTGTTTCACTTCGCCGCCAAAAGCCCAGGCTAACTCTCCAAGTAGGAGGCCAGGCAGTAAATTTCTTGGTGGACACAGGGGCCACCTTGTCAGGTTCAGAAAGGAATATGGGCACATTTTCAAGAAGAAAGATGTGAATTACTGTGAGCCTATGATTCCTTCCACAGATAACTCACACCAGAAGGTTTGCATGGAGGGTAGGTGGGTTTCCCAAGACAACAAAATAACAAATATCTATCAGCCCTTTGGCCCAGTTAGCCACCTGGTTATGATATCACTGGCTTCTGGCTCAGCTGCTGAGCCAGTGAAGCAGTTATAGCAGGAAAAGACTAGGTGGCCAGTGGCCATCAACGGAAGGACCAAATCTCCACAGTGGGCTTCCTGTTTCAATATGGAGCCACGTATGTTACCTGCTGGACACCATCTCTATCCTGAGGTCATAATTGCCATCGCAGGTCTAGAATGCGGCGCGCAGGTACACACTATATGAAACAGTCTCTGATTAACCCCTCTCGATAACTTGCTGACATGGGAGTCTGGATAATCCTGTACATTTACTTTGCAGATTAGAAAACTCACTCAAAAACACACGGGAGTTGACCCAGAGACACACAACTGGTTAACAACAAAGTCATATTCACAACCAGCGTCTGGACCAAGAGCACGGTGCCCCACAGAACTGTGCCCATCGAGCAGTCAATATCTCCTGGACTCTCAAAAGATCTGAGCTGATACCCACCCCCCCACATCCTTGCAGCCCCAAAAGATTGTATTTCACAGGATGGCACCGGATCTGCAGCTCGCGGAGAGGGACATATCTGATCAGAGAACACAGGGCAGAACAAGGGGGAGGAGGGGAGAATGGAGCACATCCTGGCCCAATACACCTTGAGGATGATGTTCCCAATCAGAGAAGCCAATCCACAGAGAAGACCACATGGGCAGCCCCACGATGAGAAACGTCCCTCAAAGACCCATAGCCTTAGAGGGGACAACACTGGACACACAGTGTGGGAACTGCGCCCGAACTGATCCTGCCACTTCGATGCATGACACTAAGAGAGTGCAGCGGAAGAGTAAGAAAACGGAGCATCAAAGTCCCCGGGGAATGCCAAAGGTGGACTTTGTGGTCAGGGTTCGGTGCCCCCACAGACTGGACTGGAAAACACTCCTAAAGTTCACCACACAGTCCTTGTACTTTTCTTTCTGGTTAGTGTTGTTTTCTTTTAGTGTCATTGGATTTGGGTTGGGTTTTGTTTTCATTTTTGTTTGTTTTTTTTTTCTTTTTGCTGCTTGGTTTAGCTCAGTCTTGTTTTGTGCATGTTATTACCTTTACAGGTCTGTCTAATTAAGAGAGGCTGGATGAACAATCTGGAGGAGTAAACATGTGACCGGCCCTTTCCATTGGGCATGGGAGTGAGCACGGTGGGGGGAAAGGAAGTGGTGTAAAGAAACCCAGAGACAAGGGTACAACAAGTGATGGAAAACGGTAGTGAGGGGGATGTAGGAGGCCTGGTAGGGCGTGATCAAAGGTAATGTAACCAAGAGGAATTACTGAAACCCAAAGGAAGACTGAGCATTGTAGTGGGCACAAGAGGAAAATCAAAGAGTATAGAAGAGTGAGCTGGGAAGCAAGGGCCAGTTATAGACGTCTAAATAAAGGCATGTACATATGTACATATATTTACAAAGGGGCATGGGGAAATAGATCTATGTCCATATGTTTATAGATTTAGTATTAAGGTAGCAGATGGACATAGGGCCTCCGCTCAAGGACTCCCTCATTGCAATAACACTGTTCTATTAAATTGGCATTCTAAGATGCTCACCTTCCCTACACAATCACTGACCACAAAGCGGCTGCATAAGCAAATGTGGTGAAGAAAGCCGATGGTGTCCAGCTACCTAAAGATATAGCGTGTGGGGTCTTAAAGGCCTGAGGGTAAAGAAACAGCCATCTGGCTCTGAAGCAACAGAGCCCACATGGAGAAAGCATACCAGCCTGTGTGATCACAAAGTTTTAAAGGGATAAGGCAACAGGCATCATGAGAACAAAAAAATCTTATCATGGAGAATGAGAGGGGACTGCCGGGTATAGACCCAAAACCTATTTGCAGTGCACTGGACATCCCCTTACAGAAGGATCTCAGAGTGGAGATTAAAGAATACAGGGTATGAGACAGCAAAGAAAAACACAACTTTCCTCTAGTTCTTAATGCTTTCTCTTGCCCCACTATCATGATCCCAGTTCTACCATACTAATCTGGCCAAACTAGAGAAGGTATTCTAGTACCGATAGGAATTTCAAACACGGGGAATCCAGAGTGGATGGGCCCTTTACCAGTGTTATGAGTGGAGATACTGGGAGGGTGGAGGAAGGGCAGGATGGAAAGTGGGAACCGATTACAAGGATCTTCATTGAACTCAAAAGAAAGGTGGGTGAAAATATGACAAAAGAATTAGTACATTTCCAAGGATTGATGAGGGATGGGTGGCGGGCATTGAGGGGGGGAAAATGAGGAGCTGAGGCCAGGGGCTTGGGTGGAGAGTGGATATTTTGTGAATAAGGAGGGCAATTAATGTACAGATGGGCTTCAAACAGATGATGTATTTATGGATTGTGGTTAGTGTTGTAGGAGCCACTAATGAAAAGATCATAAAAGAAACAAAAATAATCTTGGCAGAGGGCTCATGCAAGGATGATCTCAGGCTGGATTAGACCAGTCAAAACAGCTACTGGAGTCGCCTCACCCTGTGTCTATTACTGAGTCAGCCATGATGCTTAGGACCCACAGCCCCAGCAGCTGGCCAGAGAGGGAGGTGGATCTCTGAGGCCATTCCACAGGGGGAATGGTCCTCTGTCCTGCAGGGCCCACCCTCCTTTGTAAGCATGCTGCCTGGGGCAAGGCTTTCATGGAGTCCACACCATGGGAGCTCTACTACTCATGGGGGATTGGCAGGAAGCCTCTGCTCATGCGCACACACCACCAACTAGCTGGAGGATCTCCGTGAACAAAGCCTGAGGCAGACAACAAGCCCACTAACTGATGCTGTAAGAGCTACAATCAGCATCCAGAAACCTGCAACTGGGAGTAAGAGGCAGCATACCTTGGTCCCAGCCCCTCCCACTCTAATCTACAAGGAGTGACATTGCAAAGCAGAGGGTTTTCATAAAGCACTTCCAGGACTGTGGAATGAGCAGCCTCGTTTGTGGACATGGATACTCTGTGATCCAGACGTACTACCTCCTCCCTTACAGTCAGCTGAGACAAAAACCCTTGCAAGCAGAAAGCCATGCATCTGAACAGTATCCACCAGCCACTCATGTGCAGCACAGCTGCCTCCAAAGAGCCTTCCTGAGTGAGAGAGAAATCATGCAGAAGCCTGGTCTGCACTCAAGAGAGTTTTATGAGCGTTAGGGAGGCGTGGTGGGCAAGTCTGGCCGACCCCTGTGGCTGAATTGAATTTACATGGCCTAGATTGGTCAATCCAGGTACAGGAACCACCCAGGTGACCTCCCCTTCATGGCCAGAAATCTGGACCTCTGAGCATGCACAGGGTGCCTCTCCTAACTGGGCTCTTATCTTGGCCCTATGGGCATGCATAACGGATGCCCCAGTCCCTAGTATAGCTACCTAACATTTGCCCCCCTGAAGAGATATGGACCCAAATCTTTGGGGGTACTGGGCGACGACATCTCTAGCTGCTTCCTGCTGGCAAAAGGGGCGAGGTGGGGCTTTGGGTCCATACCCTTCCTACACTGCTGGGAGGGGTTGTCCATTGAGGGCAACTTTATCCAGGATGGATAAGGTTGAGGTGGTCCAGGAGATGGTAGTCGTGGACCTGGCACACTTGGTTCAGAAGCTTTAATCACCCGATAACTTCTGAGAAAAACAAACGGTCTAAAAGGTGAACAGTTTGACTATGACAAGGCTAAGCTTGTGAGGTGGCAGTGGCCTTGAAATTAGGTGAGTGTCACAGGAAACAAAAATAATCTTAGGATTACCAGACATGTGTGTTTGTTCATTGGAAGTACAGGAAGAGGGATAAAAGCATTCACACTTTCCCCTAGGAGGGCACAGGTTTGGGCACTACTAGGTGCAGTCTGATCACTGATTCATTTATGATGCTAAGGTCTTGGACCCGTTGATAAGACCCATCCTTCTTTTTAACACTATAACGCTTCAATTTTAATTTTGGGAAAAAATTTTCTTTTTGTTGTGGACTTTCATAGTTATAAATATATATATGTATTAATATATACATTTTTTAATGTTATGAAAACATCATGCTTCGCGTTATAGAGTTAAATGGAAATAATGGGCTAGTGCAGGATGAGTCAAAAGTGAACAAAATAGAGTAACTGCCTAAGTCATTTTGAATTTTCTTGGGTTCAATTGGAGTAAAGGCTTGTAAATTACCCGGGGTCCAAATTCCCATGGTGCCTCCTACAACGGGTAGAATGTTCAGGGATGTTTCAGGGCTGGGAGATTAATAACCCCTAAGTCCAGGATACCTTAGGGCAGGGGTCCTTAAACTGTTTACCCAGGGGGCCAGTTCACTATCCCTCAGGCCTTTTGAAGGAAAGACTATAGTTTAAAAAAACAAATATTACGAACAAATTCATGTGCACACTGCACATCTTGATTTGAAGTTCAAAAAAAAATAAATGGGGCACATACACCCGGCAGAAAGGATCAACGTCCTCGGCTGTCTGCATGTGGCCCACAGGTTGTAGTTTGAGGACCCCTGCCCTCGGCATTCACCGAGAGGATGTGGTTTCAACCCAAAAGCTTGGAGACTCTACAATTTGTTTAAAAGTGATGGGGCAGAAGGAGTCCCTGATTGACCCACGCAAGACTAGTTTTCCCATCCCCTATTACTAAGAGTTCATAGTTATGGTTAAAGGGAACCAGGATATCCCGATCTGATCCCGTTACTTCAAGTGTGGGCTGACATTGCCACTAAGAAGCCTGCAAATATAAAAGACTTACTCCCTCCCACAAAGAAAGGGCCCTTGTTTCCAAGGTTTCAGGAAACATGGAAGGACCGGAAAAACAAACGGTCCAAGTTCCCAAAACCACATAGGTGGAGGCCATCCCTCCCCATCACCCTCCCCCACCCCTCCCCTCCCTCACCCCTCCCCTCCCCCATCACTCCCCCACCTCTCCTCTCCCCTCCCCTCCCCATCACTCTCCCCTAATCGGCTTTATCCCATTTTGCAGGAGAACTCTGGGAGTGGGAGAGCTGGCTTCAAACCCTTTCTTTCAACCCCCGCCCTATAAGGTTTCTAGGGTCCAGAAATAGAAAACTTCTAACAGGCCCTTATTGAGTCACTCCCTCCCCCACCGACCCCCCAAACTCACCCCCACCCCTTACAAGCATCCCCCCACACACACTAGTACTGGTATGACTTCCATACTCATCAGCCCACCTGGAATGCTTGCCAACAACTTCTCCAGGTGCTGTTCACAACGGAGGAGGGTAGCCCTTCCAGACAGAGGCCCAGTAAGCAGTCAGTGAACCTGATGGTCAGCGAGCGGGCACTCCCCACTTGAGAGAAACTCTTTTGGCCACTACACCAACAATGTGGGATCTCAATTCCTAGCAAGGCCCAGAGGACTTTACCAGGTATCAACCATTGCTCTTACATGACCCTCTGCAGAAGAGCTAGGAAACCTATGAATTTATCTAAGGTCAGTGAGAATTTTCAGGTTCCTATAAGAGAATATCCGCCTGCCTTTCTAGAGTGGCTGAGGGAAGCCTACGGGCTTTATACCCCTAACGGCCCGGAGGCACTGAAAACAGGAGGGCAATAAGTATTGCCTTTATTACTCAGTCAGTCTGCCTCAGACATGACAAAGAAGTGGGAAGGGTTTGAAGGGAAAAATCTTAGCGATTTGGTATAAGTGGCTCATTGAGTGTATAACAACAGAGATGACCCTAGCACGAGAGAGACAAAGAAGCTAGCTAAAATAATCGTAATTGCCATGAGATACCCCAGAGACTCAGGAAAAGGAGAGCATGGCCCACTCACGGAGAGACTAACCTGTGGGCACCGCCAAGCCATGGGGAAGGACCAATGTGCCTACTGCAGGAAAGAAGGACACTGGAAAAATCATTGCCTTGAAAACCCCAGGAGAGGTGCACGACCCTCCACTAGAGTGGATGGGCCTCATCTGCACGTAGAAAGACCCAAGCAAGAGACAATAATGCTTGAAGAAGCTCAATGAAGGGGTCAGGGCTCTGTTTCACTTCGCCGCCAAAAGCCCAGGCTAACTCTCCAAGTAGGAGGCCAGGCAGTAAATTTCTTGGTGGACACAGGGGCCACCTTGTCAGGTTCAGAAAGGAATATGGGCACATTTTCAAGAAGAAAGATGTGAATTACTGTGAGCCTATGATTCCTTCCACAGATAACTCACACCAGAAGGTTTGCATGGAGGGTAGGTGGGTTTCCCAAGACAACAAAATAACAAATATCTATCAGCCCTTTGGCCCAGTTAGCCACCTGGTTATGATATCACTGGCTTCTGGCTCAGCTGCTGAGCCAGTGAAGCAGTTATAGCAGGAAAAGACTAGGTGGCCAGTGGCCATCAACGGAAGGACCAAATCTCCACAGTGGGCTTCCTGTTTCAATATGGAGCCACGTATGTTACCTGCTGGACACCATCTCTATCCTGAGGTCATAATTGCCATCGCAGGTCTAGAATGCGGCGCGCAGGTACACACTATATGAAACAGTCTCTGATTAACCCCTCTCGATAACTTGCTGACATGGGAGTCTGGATAATCCTGTACATTTACTTTGCAGATTAGAAAACTCACTCAAAAACACACGGGAGTTGACCCAGAGACACACAACTGGTTAACAACAAAGTCATATTCACAACCAGCGTCTGGACCAAGAGCACGGTGCCCCACAGAACTGTGCCCATCGAGCAGTCAATATCTCCTGGACTCTCAAAAGATCTGAGCTGATACCCACCCCCCCACATCCTTGCAGCCCCAAAAGATTGTATTTCACAGGATGGCACCGGATCTGCAGCTCGCGGAGAGGGACATATCTGATCAGAGAACACAGGGCAGAACAAGGGGGAGGAGGGGAGAATGGAGCACATCCTGGCCCAATACACCTTGAGGATGATGTTCCCAATCAGAGAAGCCAATCCACAGAGAAGACCACATGGGCAGCCCCACGATGAGAAACGTCCCTCAAAGACCCATAGCCTTAGAGGGGACAACACTGGACACACAGTGTGGGAACTGCGCCCGAACTGATCCTGCCACTTCGATGCATGACACTAAGAGAGTGCAGCGGAAGAGTAAGAAAACGGAGCATCAAAGTCCCCGGGGAATGCCAAAGGTGGACTTTGTGGTCAGGGTTCGGTGCCCCCACAGACTGGACTGGAAAACACTCCTAAAGTTCACCACACAGTCCTTGTACTTTTCTTTCTGGTTAGTGTTGTTTTCTTTTAGTGTCATTGGATTTGGGTTGGGTTTTGTTTTCATTTTTGTTTGTTTTTTTTTTCTTTTTGCTGCTTGGTTTAGCTCAGTCTTGTTTTGTGCATGTTATTACCTTTACAGGTCTGTCTAATTAAGAGAGGCTGGATGAACAATCTGGAGGAGTAAACATGTGACCGGCCCTTTCCATTGGGCATGGGAGTGAGCACGGTGGGGGGAAAGGAAGTGGTGTAAAGAAACCCAGAGACAAGGGTACAACAAGTGATGGAAAACGGTAGTGAGGGGGATGTAGGAGGCCTGGTAGGGCGTGATCAAAGGTAATGTAACCAAGAGGAATTACTGAAACCCAAAGGAAGACTGAGCATTGTAGTGGGCACAAGAGGAAAATCAAAGAGTATAGAAGAGTGAGCTGGGAAGCAAGGGCCAGTTATAGACGTCTAAATAAAGGCATGTACATATGTACATATATTTACAAAGGGGCATGGGGAAATAGATCTATGTCCATATGTTTATAGATTTAGTATTAAGGTAGCAGATGGACATAGGGCCTCCGCTCAAGGACTCCCTCATTGCAATAACACTGTTCTATTAAATTGGCATTCTAAGATGCTCACCTTCCCTACACAATCACTGACCACAAAGCGGCTGCATAAGCAAATGTGGTGAAGAAAGCCGATGGTGTCCAGCTACCTAAAGATATAGCGTGTGGGGTCTTAAAGGCCTGAGGGTAAAGAAACAGCCATCTGGCTCTGAAGCAACAGAGCCCACATGGAGAAAGCATACCAGCCTGTGTGATCACAAAGTTTTAAAGGGATAAGGCAACAGGCATCATGAGAACAAAAAAATCTTATCATGGAGAATGAGAGGGGACTGCCGGGTATAGACCCAAAACCTATTTGCAGTGCACTGGACATCCCCTTACAGAAGGATCTCAGAGTGGAGATTAAAGAATACAGGGTATGAGACAGCAAAGAAAAACACAACTTTCCTCTAGTTCTTAATGCTTTCTCTTGCCCCACTATCATGATCCCAGTTCTACCATACTAATCTGGCCAAACTAGAGAAGGTATTCTAGTACCGATAGGAATTTCAAACACGGGGAATCCAGAGTGGATGGGCCGTTTACCAGTGTTATGAGTGGAGATACTGGGAGGGTGGAGGAAGGGCAGGATGGAAAGTGGGAACCGATTACAAGGATCTTCATTGAACTCAAAAGAAAGGTGGGTGAAAATATGACAAAAGAATTAGTACATTTCCAAGGATTGATGAGGGATGGGTGGCGGGCATTGAGGGGCGGAAAATGAGGAGCTGAGGCCAGGGGCTTGGGTGGAGAGTGGATATTTTGTGAATAAGGAGGGCAATTAATGTACAGATGGGCTTCAAACAGATGATGTATTTATGGATTGTGGTTAGTGTTGTAGGAGCCACTAATGAAAAGATCATAAAAGAAACAAAAATAATCTTGGCAGAGGGCTCATGCAAGGATGATCTCAGGCTGGATTAGACCAGTCAAAACAGCTACTGGAGTCGCCTCACCCTGTGTCTATTACTGAGTCAGCCATGATGCTTAGGACCCACAGCCCCAGCAGCTGGCCAGAGAGGGAGGTGGATCTCTGAGGCCATTCCACAGGGGGAATGGTCCTCTGTCCTGCAGGGCCCACCCTCCTTTGTAAGCATGCTGCCTGGGGCAAGGCTTTCATGGAGTCCACACCATGGGAGCTCTACTACTCATGGGGGATTGGCAGGAAGCCTCTGCTCATGCGCACACACCACCAACTAGCTGGAGGATCTCCGTGAACAAAGCCTGAGGCAGACAACAAGCCCACTAACTGATGCTGTAAGAGCTACAATCAGCATCCAGAAACCTGCAACTGGGAGTAAGAGGCAGCATACCTTGGTCCCAGCCCCTCCCACTCTAATCTACAAGGAGTGACATTGCAAAGCAGAGGGCTTTCATAAAGCACTTCCAGGACTGTGGAATGAGCAGCCTCGTTTGTGGACATGGATACTCTGTGATCCAGACGTACTACCTCCTCCCTTACAGTCAGCTGAGACAAAAACCCTTGCAAGCAGAAAGCCATGCATCTGAACAGTATCCACCAGCCACTCATGTGCAGCACAGCTGCCTCCAAAGAGCCTTCCTGAGTGAGAGAGAAATCATGCAGAAGCCTGGTCTGCACTCAAGAGAGTTTTATGAGCGTAGGGAGGCGTGGTGGGCAAGTCTGGCCGACCCCAGTGGCTGAATTGAATTTACATGGCCTAGATTGGTCAATCCAGGTACAGGAACCACCCAGGTGACCTCCCCTTCATGGCCAGAAATCTGGACCTCTGAGCATGCACAGGGTGCCTCTCCTAACTGGGCTCTTATCTTGGCCCTATGGGCATGCATAACGGATGCCCCAGTCCCTAGTATAGCTACCTAACATTTGCCCCCCTGAAGAGATATGGACCCAAATCTTTGGGGGTACTGGGCGACGACATCTCTAGCTGCTTCCTGCTGGCAAAAGGGGCGAGGTGGGGCTTTGGGTCCATACCCTTCCTACACTGCTGGGAGGGGTTGTCCATTGAGGGCAACTTTATCCAGGATGGATAAGGTTGAGGTGGTCCAGGAGATGGTAGTCGTGGACCTGGCACACTTGGTTCAGAAGCTTTAATCACCCGATAACTTCTGAGAAAAACAAACGGTCTAAAAGGTGAACAGTTTGACTACGACAAGGCTAAGCTTGTGAGGTGGCAGTGGCCTTGAAATTAGGTGAGTGTCACAGGAAACAAAAATAATCTTAGGATTACCAGACATGTGTGTTTGTTCATTGGAAGTACAGGAAGAGGGATAAAAGCATTCACACTTTCCCCTAGGAGGGCACAGGTTTGGGCACTACTAGGTGCAGTCTGATCACTGATTCATTTATGATGCTAAGGTCTTGGACCCGCTGATAAGACCCATCCTTCTTTTTAACACTATAACACTTCAATTTTAATTTTGGGAAAAAATTTTCTTTTTGTTGTGGACTTTCATAGTTATAAATATATATATGTATTAATATATATATTTTTTAATGTTATGAAAACATCATGCTTCGCGTTATAGAGTTAAATGGAAATAATGGGCTAGTGCAGGATGAGTCAAAAGTGACCAAAATAGAGTAACTGCCTAAGTCATTTTGAATTTTCTTGGGTTCAATTGGAGTAAAGGCTTGTAAATTACCCGGGGTCCAAATTCCCATGGTGCCTCCTACAACGGGTAGAATGTTCAGGGATGTTTCAGGGCTGGGAGATTAATAACCCCTAAGTCCAGGATACCTTAGGGCAGGGGTCCTTAAACTGTTTACCCAGGGGGCCAGTTCACTATCCCTCAGGCCTTTTGAAGGAAAGACTATAGTTTAAAAAAACAAATATTACGAACAAATTCATGTGCACACTGCACATCTTGATTTGAAGTTCAAAAAAAAAAAATAAATGGGGCACATACACCCGGCAGATAGGATCAACGTCCTCGGCTGTCTGCATGTGGCCCACAGGTTGTAGTTTGAGGACCCCTGCCCTCGGCATTCACCAAGAGGATGTGGTTTCAACCCAAAAGCTTGGAGACTCTACAATTTGTTTAAAAGTGATGGGGCAGAAGGAGTCCCTGATTGACCCACGCAAGACTAGTTTTCCCATCCCCTGTTACTAAGAGTTCATAGTTATGGTTAAAGGGAACCAGGATATCCCGATCTGATCCCGTTACTTCAAGTGTGGGCTGACATTGCCACTAAGAAGCCTGCAAATATAAAAGACTTACTCCCTCCTACAAAGAAAGGGCCCTTGTTTCCAAGGTTTCAGGAAACATGGAAGGACCGGAAAAACAAACGGTCCAAGTTCGCAAAACCACATAGGTGGAGGCCATCCCTCCCCATCACCCTCCCCCACCCCTCCCCTCCCTCACCCCTCCCCTCCCCCATCACTCCCCCACCCCTCCCCTCCCCTCCCCTCCCCATCACTCTCCCCTAATCGGCTTTATCCCATTTTGCAGGAGAACTCTGGGAGTGGGAGAGCTGGCTTCAAACCCTTTCTTTCAACCCCCGCCCTATAAGGTTTCTAGGGTCCAGAAATAGAAAACTTCTAACAGGCCCTTATTGAGTCACTCCCTCCCCCACCGGCCCCCCAAACTCACCCCCACCCCTTACAAGCATCCCCCCACACACACTAGTACTGGTATGACTTCCATACTCATCAGCCCACCTGGAATGCTTGCCAACAACTTCTCCAGGTGCTGTTCACAACGGAGGAGGGTAGCCCTTCCAGACAGAGGCCCAGTAAGCAGTCAGTGAACCTGATGGTCAGCGAGCGGGCACTCCCCACTTGAGAGAAACTCTTTTGGCCACTACACCAACAATGTGGGATCTCAATTCCTAGCAAGGCCCAGAGGACTTTACCAGGTATCAACCATTGCTCTTACATGACCCTCTGCAGAAGAGCTAGGAAACCTATGAATTTATCTAAGGTCAGTGAGAATTTTCAGGTTCCTATAAGAGAATATCCGCCTGCCTTTCTAGAGTGGCTGAGGGAAGCCTACGGGCTTTATACCCCTAACGGCCCGGAGGCACTGAAAACAGGAGGGCAATAAGTATTGCTTTTATTACTCAGTCAGTCTGCCTCAGACATGACAAAGAAGTGGGAAGGGTTTGAAGGGAAAAATCTTAGCGATTTGGTATAAGTGGCTCATTGAGTGTATAACAACAGAGATGACCCTAGCACGACAGAGACAAAGAAGCTAGCTAAAATAATCATAATTGCCATGAGATACCCCAGAGACTCAGGAAAAGGAGAGCATGGCCCACTCACGGAGAGACTAACCTGTGGGCACCGCCAAGCCATGGGGAAGGACCAATGTGCCTACTGCAGGAAAGAAGGACACTGGAAAAATCATTGCCTTGAAAACCCCAGGAGAGGTGCACGACCCTCCACTAGAGTGGATGGGCCTCATCTGCACGTAGAAAGACCCAAGCAAGAGACAATAATGCTTGAAGAAGCTCAATGAAGGGGTCAGGGCTCTGTTTCACTTCGCCGCCAAAAGCCCAGGCTAACTCTCCAAGTAGGAGGCCAGGCAGTAAATTTCTTGGTGGACACAGGGGCCACCTTGTCAGGTTCAGAAAGGAATATGGGCACATTTTCAAGAAGAAAGATGTGAATTACTGTGAGCCTATGATTCCTTCCACAGATAACTCACACCAGAAGGTTTGCATGGAGGGTAGGTGGGTTTCCCAAGACAACAAAATAACAAATATCTATCAGCCCTTTGGCCCAGTTAGCCACCTGGTTATGATATCACTGGCTTCTGGCTCAGCTGCTGAGCCAGTGAAGCAGTTATAGCAGGAAAAGACTAGGTGGCCAGTGGCCATCAACGGAAGGACCAAATCTCCACAGTGGGCTTCCTGTTTCAATATGGAGCCACGTATGTTACCTGCTGGACACCATCTCTATCCTGAGCTCATAATTGCCATCGCAGGTCTAGAATGCGGCGCGCAGGTACACACTATATGAAACAGTCTCTGATTAACCCCTCTCGATAACTTGCTGACATGGGAGTCTGGATAATCCTGTACATTTACTTTGCAGATTAGAAAACTCACTCAAAAACACACGGGAGTTGACCCAGAGACACACAACTGGTTAACAACAAAGTCATATTCACAACCAGCGTCTGGACCAAGAGCACGGTGCCCCACAGAACTGTGCCCATCGAGCAGTCAATATCTCCTGGACTCTCAAAAGATCTGAGCTGATACCCACCCCCCCCCCCACATCCTTGCAGCCCCAAAAGATTGTATTTCACAGGATGGCACCGGATCTGCAGCTCGCGGAGAGGGACATATCTGATCAGAGAACACAGGGCAGAACAAGGGGGAGGAGGGGAGAATGGAGCACATCCTGGCCCAATACACCTTGAGGATGATGTTCCCAATCAGAGAAGCCAATCCACAGAGAAGACCACATGGGCAGCCCCACGATGAGAAACGTCCCTCAAAGACCCATAGCCTTAGAGGGGACAACACTGGACACACAGTGTGGGAACTGCACCCGAACTGATCCTGCCACTTCGATGCATGACACTAAGAGAGTGCAGCGGAAGAGTAAGAAAACGGAGCATCAAAGTCCCCGGGGAATGCCAAAGGTGGACTTTGTGGTCAGGGTTCGGTGCCCCCACAGACTGGACTGGAAAACACTCCTAAAGTTCACCACACAGTCCTTGTACTTTTCTTTCTGGTTAGTGTTGTTTTCTTTTAGTGTCATTGGATTTGGGTTGGGTTTTGTTTTCATTTTTGTTTGTTTTTTTTTCTTTTTGCTGCTTGGTTTAGCTCAGTCTTGTTTTGTGCATGTTATTACCTTTACAGGTCTGTCTAATTAAGAGAGGCTGGATGAACAATCTGGAGGAGTAAACATGTGACCGGCCCTTTCCATTGGGCATGGGAGTGAGCACGGTGGGGGGAAAGGAAGTGGTGTAAAGAAACCCAGAGACAAGGGTACAACAAGTGATGGAAAACGGTAGTGAGGGGGATGTAGGAGGCCTGGTAGGGCGTGATCAAAGGTAATGTAACCAAGAGGAATTACTGAAACCCAAAGGAAGACTGAGCATGTCAGTGGGCACAAGAGGAAAATCAAAGAGTATAGAAGAGTGAGCTGGGAAGCAAGGGCCAGTTATAGACGTCTAAATAAAGGCATGTACATATGTACATATATTTACAAAGGGGCATGGGGAAATAGATCTATGTCCATATGTTTATAGATTTAGTATTAAGGTAGCAGATGGACATAGGACCTCCGCTCAAGGACTCCCTCATTGCAATAACACTGTTCTATTAAATTGGCATTCTAAGATGCTCACCTTCCCTACACAATCACTGACCACAAAGCGGCTGCATAAGCAAATGTGGTGAAGAAAGCCGATGGTGTCCAGCTACCTAAAGATATAGCGTGTGGGGTCTTAAAGGCCTGAGGGTAAAGAAACAGCCATCTGGCTCTGAAGCAACAGAGCCCACATGGAGAAAGCATACCAGCCTGTGTGATCACAAAGTTTTAAAGGGATAAGGCAACAGGCATCATGAGAACAAAAAAATCTTATCATGGAGAATGAGAGGGGACTGCCGGGTATAGACCCAAAACCTATTTGCAGTGCACTGGACATCCCCTTACAGAAGGATCTCAGAGTGGAGATTAAAGAATACAGGGTATGAGACAGCAAAGATGAAACACAACTTTCCTCTAGTTCTTAATGCTTTCTCTTGCCCCACTATCATGATCCCAGTTCTACCATACTAATCTGACCAAACTAGAGAAGGTATTCTAGTACCGATAGGAATTTCAAACATGGGGAATCCAGAGTGGATGGGCCCTTTACCAGTGTTATGAATGGAGATACTGGGAGGGTGGAGGAAGGGCAGGATGGAAAGTGGGAACCGATTACAAGGATCTTCATTGACCTCAAAAGAAAGGTGGGTGAAAATATGACAAAAGAATTAGTACATTTCCAAGGATTGATGAGGGATGGGTGGCGGGCATTGAGGGGGGAAAAATGAGGAGCTGAGGCCAGGGGCTTGGGTGGAGAGTGGATATTTTGTGAATAAGGAGGGCAATTAATGTACAGATGTGCTTCAAACAGATGATGTATTTATGGATTGTGGTTAGTGTTGTAGGAGCCACTAATGAAAAGATCATAAAAGAAACAAAAATAATCTTGGCAGAGGGCTCATGCAAGGATGATCTCAGGCTGGATTAGACCAGTCAAAACAGCTACTGGAGTCGCCTCACCCTGTGTCTATTACTGAGTCAGCCATGATGCTTAGGACCCACAGCCCCAGCAGCTGGCCAGAGAGGGAGGTGGATCTCTGAGGCCATTCCACAGGGGGAATGGTCCTCTGTCCTGCAGGGCCCACCCTCCTTTGTAAGCATGCTGCCTGGGGCAAGGCTTTCATGGAGTCCACACCATGGGAGCTCTACTACTCATGGGGGATTGGCAGGAAGCCTCTGCTCAGGCGCACACACCACCAACTAGCTGGAGGATCTCCGTGAACAAAGCCTGAGGCAGACAACAAGCCCACTAACTGATGCTGTAAGAGCTACGATCAGCATCCAGAAACCTGCAACTGGGAGTAAGAGGCAGCATACCTTGGTCCCAGCCCCTCCCACTCTAATCTACAAGGAGTGACATTGCAAAGCAGAGGGTTTTCATAAAGCACTTCCAGGACTGTGGAATGAGCAGCCTCGTTTGTGGACATGGATACTCTGTGATCCAGACGTACTACCTCCTCCCTTACAGTCAGCTGAGACAAAAACCCTTGCAAGCAGAAAGCCATGCATCTGAACAGTATCCACCAGCCACTCATGTGCAGCACAGCTGCCTCCAAAGAGCCTTCCTGAGTGAGAGAGAAATCATGCAGAAGCCTGGTCTGCACTCAAGAGAGTTTTATGAGCGTTAGGGAGGCGTGGTGGGCAAGTCTGGCCGACCCCAGTGGCTGAATTGAATTTACATGGCCTAGATTGGTCAATCCAGGTACAGGAACCACCCAGGTGACCTCCCCTTCATGGCCAGAAATCTGGACCTCTGAGCATGCACAGGGTGCCTCTCCTAACTGGGCTCTTATCTTGGCCCTATGGGCATGCATAACGGATGCCCCAGTCCCTAGTATAGCTACCTAACATTTGCCCCCCTGAAGAGATATGGACCCAAATCTTTGGGGGTACTGGGCGACGACATCTCTAGCTGCTTCCTGCTGGCAAAAGGGGCGAGGTGGGGCTTTGGGTCCATACCCTTCCTACACTGCTGGGAGGGGTTGTCCATTGAGGGCAACTTTATCCAGGATGGATAAGGTTGAGGTGGTCCAGGAGATGGTAGTCGTGGACCTGGCACACTTGGTTCAGAAGCTTTAATCACCCGATAACTTCTGAGAAAAACAAACGGTCTAAAAGGTGAACAGTTTGACTACGACAAGGCTAAGCTTGTGAGGTGGCAGTGGCCTTGAAATTAGGTGAGTGTCACAGGAAACAAAAATAATCTTAGGATTACCAGACATGTGTGTTTCTTCATTGGAAGTACAGGAAGAGGGATAAAAGCATTCACACTTTCCCCTAGGAGGGCACAGGTTTGGGCACTACTAGGTGCAGTCTGATCACTGATTCATTTATGATGCTAAGGTCTTGGACCCGCTGATAAGACCCATCCTTCTTTTTAACCCTATAACGCTTCAATTTTAATTTTGGGAAAAATTTTCTTTTTGTTGTGGACTTTCATAGTTATAAATATATATATGTATTAATATATACATTTTTTAATGTTATGAAAACATCATGCTTCGCGTTATAGAGTTAAATGGAAATAATGGGCTAGTGCAGGACGAGTCAAAAGTGACCAAAATAGAGTAACTGCCTAAGCCATTTTGAATTTTCTTGGGTTCAATTGGAGTAAAGGCTTGTAAATTACCCGGGCTCCAAATTCCCATGGTGCCTCCTACAACGGGTAGAATGTTCAGGGATGTTTCAGGGCTGGGAGATTAATAACCCCTAAGTCCAGGATACCTTAGAGCATGGGTCCTTAAACTGTTTACCCAGGGGGCCAGTTCACTATCCCTCAGGCCTTTTGAAGGAAAGACTATAGTTTAAAAAAACAAATATTACGAACAAATTCATGTGCACACTGCACATCTTGATTTGAAGTTCAAAAAAAAAAATAAATGGGGCACATACACCCGGCAGAAAGGATCAACGTCCTCGGCTGTCTGCATGTGGCCCACAGGTTGTAGTTTGAGGACCCTTGCTCTCGGCATTCACCAAGAGGATGTGGTTGCAACCCAAAAGCTTGGAGACTCTACAATTTGTTTAAAAGTGATGGGGCAGAAGGAGTCCCTGATTGACCCACGCAAGACTAGTTTTCCCATCCCCTATTACTAAGAGTTCATAGTTATGGTTAAAGGGAACCAGGATATCCCGATCTGATCCCGTTACTTCAAGTGTGGGCTGACATTGCCACTAAGAAGCCTGCAAATATAAAAGACTTACTCCCTCCCGCAAAGGAAGGGTCCTTGTTTCCAAGGTTTCAGGAAACATGGAAGGACCAGAAAAACAAACGGTCCAAGTTCGCAAAACCACATAGGTGGAGGCCATCCCTCCCCATCACCCTCCCCCACCCCTCCCCTCCCTCACCCCTCCCCTCCCCCATCACTCCCCCACCCCTCCCCTCCCCTCCCCTCCCCATCACTCTCCCATAATCGGCTTTATCCCATTTTGCAGGAGAACTCTGGGAGTGGGAGAGCTGGCTTCAAACCCTTTCTTTCAACCCCCGCCCTATAAGGTTTCTAGGGTCCAGAAATAGAAAACTTCTAACAGGCCCTTATTGAGTCACTCCCTCCCCCACCGGCCCCCCAAACTCACCCCCACCCCTAACAATCAGCCCCCAACACACACTAGTACTGGTATGACTTCCATACTCATCAGCCCACCTGGAATGCTTGCCAACAACTTCTCCAGGTGCTGTTCACAACGGAGGAGGGTAGCCCTTCCAGACAGAGGCCCAGTAAGCAGTCAGTGAACCTGATGGTCAGCGAGCGGGCACTCCCCACTTGAGAGAAACTCTTTTGGCCACTACACCAACAATGTGGGATCTCAATTCCTAGCAAGGCCCAGAGGACTTTACCAGGTATCAACCATTGCTCTTACATGACCCTCTGCAGAAGAGCTAGGAAACCTATGAATTTATCTAAGGTCAGTGAGAATTTTCAGGTTCCTATAAGAGAATATCCGCCTGCCTTTCTAGAGTGGCTGAGGGGAGCCTACGGGCTTTATACCCCTAACGGCCCGGAGGCACTGAAAACAGGAGGGCAATAAGTATTGCCTTTATTACTCAGTCAGTCTGCCTCAGACATGACAAAGAAGTGGGAAGGGTTTGAAGGGAAAAATCTTAGCGATTTGGTATTAGTGGCTCATTGAGTGTATAACAACAGAGATGACCCTAGCACGACAGAGACAAAGAAGCTAGCTAAAATAATCGTAATTGCCATGAGATACCCCAGAGACTCAGGAAAAGGAGAGCATGGCCCACTCACGGAGAGACTAACCTGTGGGCACCGCCAAGCCATGGGGAAGGACCAATGTGCCTACTGCAGGAAAGAAGGACACTGGAAAAATCAGTGCCTTGAAAACCCCAGGAGAGGTGCACGACCCTCCACTAGAGTGGATGGGCCTCATCTGCACGTAGAAAGACCCAAGCAAGAGACAATAATGCTTGAAGAAGCTCAATGAAGGGGTCAGGGCTCTGTTTCACTTCGCCGCCAAAAGCCCAGGCTAACTCTCCAAGTAGGAGGCCAGGCAGTAAATTTCTTGGTGGACACAGGGGCCACCTTGTCAGGTTCAGAAAGGAATATGGGCACATTTTCAAGAAGAAAGATGTGAATTACTGTGAGCCTATGATTCCTTCCACAGATAACTCACACCAGAAGGTTTGCATGGAGGGTAGGTGGGTTTCCCAAGACAACAAAATAACAAATATCTATCAGCCCTTTGGCCCAGTTAGCCACCTGGTTATGATATCACTGGCTTCTGGCTCAGCTGCTGAGCCAGTGAAGCACTTATAGCAGGAGAAGACTAGGTGGCCAGTGGCCATCAACGGAAGGACCAAATCTCCACAGTGGGCTTCCTGTTTCAATATGGAGCCACGTATGTTACCTGCTGGACACCATCTCTATCCTGAGCTCATAATTGTCATCGCAGGTCTAGAATGCGGCACGCAGGTACACACTATATGAAACAGTCTCTGATTAACCCCTCTCGATAACTTGCTGACATGGGAGTCTGGATAATCCTGTACATTTACTTTGCAGATTAGAAAACTCACTCAAAAACACACGGGAGTTGACCCAGAGACACACAACTGGTTAACAACAAAGTCATATTCACAACCAGCGTCTGGACCAAGAGCACGGTGCCCCACAGAACTGTGCCCATCGAGCAGTCAATATCTCCTGGACTCTCAAAAGATCTGAGCTGATACCCACCCCCCCCCCACATCCTTGCAGCCCCAAAAGATTGTATTTCACAGGATGGCACCGGATCTGCAGCTCGCGGAGAGGGACATATCTGATCAGAGAACACAGGGCAGAACAAGGGGGAGGAGGGGAGAATGGAGCACATCCTGGCCCAATACACCTTGAGGATGATGTTCCCAATCAGAGAAGCCAATCCACAGAGAAGACCACATGGGCAGCCCCACGATGAGAAACGTCCCTCAAAGACCCATAGCCTTAGAGGGGACAACACTGGACACACAGTGTGGGAACTGCACCCGAACTGATCCTGCCACTTCGATGCATGACACTAAGAGAGTGCAGCGGAAGAGTAAGAAAACGGAGCATCAAAGTCCCCGGGGAATGCCAAAGGTGGACTTTGTGGTCAGGGTTCGGTGCCCCCACAGACTGGACTGGAAAACACTCCTAAAGTTCACCACACAGTCCTTGTACTTTTCTTTCTGGTTAGTGTTGTTTTCTTTTAGTGTCATTGGATTTGGGTTGGGTTTTGTTTTCATTTTTGTTTGTTTTTTTTTTCTTTTTGCTGCTTGGTTTAGCTCAGTCTTGTTTTGTGCATGTTATTACCTTTACAGGTCTGTCTAATTAAGAGAGGCTGGATGAACAATCTGGAGGAGTAAACATGTGACCGGCCCTTTCCATTGGGCATGGGAGTGAGCACGGTGGGGGGAAAGGAAGTGGTGTAAAGAAACCCAGAGACAAGGGTACAACAAGTGATGGAAAACGGTAGTGAGGGGGATGTAGGAGGCCTGGTAGGGCGTGATCAAAGGTAATGTAACCAAGAGGAATTACTGAAACCCAAAGGAAGACTGAGCATGTCAGTGGGCACAAGAGGAAAATCAAAGAGTATAGAAGAGTGAGCTGGGAAGCAAGGGCCAGTTATAGACGTCTAAATAAAGGCATGTACATATGTACATATATTTACAAAGGGGCATGGGGAAATAGATCTATGTCCATATGTTTATAGATTTAGTATTAAGGTAGCAGATGGACATAGGGCCTCCGCTCAAGGACTCCCTCATTGCAATAACACTGTTCTATTAAATTGGCATTCTAAGATGCTCACCTTCCCTACACAATCACTGACCACAAAGCGGCTGCATAAGCAAATGTGGTGAAGAAAGCCGATGGTGTCCAGCTACCTAAAGATATAGCGTGTGGGGTCTTAAAGGCCTGAGGGTAAAGAAACAGCCATCTGGCTCTGAAGCAACAGAGCCCACATGGAGAAAGCATACCAGCTTGTGTGATCACAAAGTTTTAAAGGGATAAGGCAACAGGCATCATGAGAACAAAAAAATCTTATCATGGAGAATGAGAGGGGACTGCCGGGTATAGACCCAAAACCTATTTGCAGTGCACTGGACATCCCCTTACAGAAGGATCTCAGAGTGGAGATTAAAGAATACAGGGTATGAGACAGCAAAGATGAAACACAACTTTCCTCTAGTTCTTAATGCTTTCTCTTGCCCCACTATCATGATCCCAGTTCTACCATACTAATCTGGCCAAACTAGAGAAGGTATTCTAGTACCGATAGGAATTTCAAACACGGGGGATCCAGAGTGGATGGGCCCTTTACCAGTGTTATGAGTGGAGATACTGGGACGGTGGAGGAAGGGCAGGATGGAAAGTGGGAACCGATTACAAGGATCTTCATTGACCTCAAAAGAAAGGTGGGTGAAAATATGACAAAAGAATTAGTACATTTCCAAGGATTGATGAGGGATGGGTGGCGGGCATTGAGGGGGGAAAAATGAGGAGCTGAGGCCAGGGGCTTGGGTGGAGAGTGGATATTTTGTGAATAAGGAGGGAAATTAATGTACAGATGTGCTTCAAACAGATGATGTATTTATGGATTGTGGTTAGTGTTGTAGGAGCCACTAATGAAAAGATCATAAAAGAAACAAAAATAATCTTGGCAGAGGGCTCATGCAAGGATGATCTCAGGCTGGATTAGACCAGTCAAAACAGCTACTGGAGTCGCCTCACCCTGTGTCTATTACTGAGTCAGCCATGATGCTTAGGACCCACAGCCCCAGCAGCTGGCCAGAGAGGGAGGTGGATCTCTGAGGCCATTCCACAGGGGGAATGGTCTTCTGTCCTGCAGGGCCCACCCTCCTTTGTAAGCATGCTGCCTGGGGCAAGGCTTTCATGGAGTCCACACCATGGGAGCTCTACTACTCATGGGGGATTGGCAGGAAGCCTCTGCTCATGCGCACACACCACCAACTAGCTGGAGGATCTCCGTGAACAAAGCCTGAGGCAGACAACAAGCCCACTAACTGATGCTGTAAGAGATACAATCAGCATCCAGAAACCTGCAACTGGGAGTAAGAGGCAGCATACCTTGGTCCCAGCCCCTCCCACTCTAATCTACAAGGAGTGACATTGCAAAGCAGAGGGTTTTCATAAAGCACTTCCAGGACTGTGGAATGAGCAGCCTCGTTTGTGGACATGGATACTCTGTGATCCAGACGTACTACCTCCTCCCTTACAGTCAGCTGAGACAAAAACCCTTGCAAGCAGAAAGCCATGCATCTGAACAGTATCCACCAGCCACTCATGTGCAGCACAGCTGCCTCCAAAGAGCCTTCCTGAGTGAGAGAGAAATCATGCAGAAGCCTGGTCTGCACTCAAGAGAGTTTTATGAGCGTTAGGGAGGCGTGGTGGGCAAGTCTGGCCGACCCCAGTGGCTGAATTGAATTTACATGGCCTAGATTGGTCAATCCAGGTACAGGAACCACCCAGGTGACCTCCCCTTCATGGCCAGAAATCTGGACCTCTGAGCATGCACAGGGTGCCTCTCCTAACTGGGCTCTTATCTTGGCCCTATGGGCATGCATAACGGATGCCCCAGTCCCTAGTATAGCTACCTAACATTTGCCCCCCTGAAGAGATATGGACCCAAATCTTTGGGGGTACTGGGCGACGACATCTCTAGCTGCTTCCTGCTGGCAAAAGGGGCGAGGTGGGGCTTTGGGTCCATACCCTTCCTACACTGCTGTGAGGGGTTGTCCATTGAGGGCAACTTTATCCAGGATGGATAAGGTTGAGGTGGTCCAGGAGATGGTAGTCGTGGACCTGGCACACTTGGTTCAGAAGCTTTAATCACCCGATAACTTCTGAGAAAAACAAACGGTCTAAAAGGTGAACAGTTTGACTACGACAAGGCTAAGCTTGTGAGGTGGCAGTGGCCTTGAAATTAGGTGAGTGTCACAGGAAACAAAAATAATCTTAGGATTACCAGACATGTGTGTTTCTTCATTGGAAGTACAGGAAGAGGGATAAAAGCATTCACACTTTCCCCTAGGAGGGCACAGGTTTGGGCACTACTAGGTGCAGTCGGATCACTGATTCATTTATGATGCTAAGGTCTTGGACCCGCTGATAAGACCCATCCTTCTTTTTAACCCTATAACGCTTCAATTTTAATTTTGGGAAAAAATTTTCTTTTTGTTGTGGACTTTCATAGTTATAAATATATATATATGTATTAATATATTACATTTTTTAATGTTATGAAAACATCATGCTTCGCGTTATAGAGTTAAATGGAAATAATGGGCTAGTGCAGGACGAGTCAAAAGTGACCAAAATAGAGTAACTGCCTAAGTCATTTTGAATTTTCTTAGGTTCAATTGGAGTAAAGGCTTGTAAATTACCCGGGGTCCAAATTCCCATGGTGCCTCCTACAACGGGTAGAATGTTCAGGGATGTTTCAGGGCTGGGAGATTAATAACCCCTAAGTCCAGGATACCTTAGGGCAGGGGTCCTTAAACTGTTTACCCAGGGGGCCAGTTCACTATCCCTCAGGCCTTTTGAAGGAAAGACTATAGTTTAAAAAAACAAATATTACGAACAAATTCATGTGCACACTGCACATCTTGATTTGAAGTTCAAAAAAAAATAAATGGGGCACATACACCCGGCAGAAAGGATCAACGTCCTCGGCTGTCTGCATGTGGCCCACAGGTTGTAGTTTGAGGACCCCTGCTCTCGGCATTCACCAAGAGGATGTGGTTTCAACCCAAAAGCTTGGAGACTATACAATTTGTTTAAAAGTGATGGGGCAGAAGGAGTCCCTGATTGACCCACGCAAGACTAGTTTTCCCACCCCCTATTACTAAGAGTTCATAGTTATGTTTAAAGGGAACCAGGATATCCCGATCTGATCCCGTTACTTCAAGTGTGGGCTGACATTGCCACTAAGAAGCCTGCAAATATAAAAGACTTACTCCCTCCCGCAAAGAAAGGGCCCTTGTTTCCAAGGTTTCAGGAAACATGGAAGGACCGGAAAAACAAACGGTCCAAGTTCCCAAAACCACATAGGTGGAGGCCATCCCTCCCCATCACCCTCCCCCACCCCTCCCCTCCCCCATCACTCCCCCACCCCTCCCCTCCCCTCCCCTCCCCATCACTCTCCCCTAATCGGCTTTATCCCATTTTGCAGGAGAACTCTGGGAGTGGGAGAGGTGGCTTCAAACCCTTTCTTTCAACCCCCGCCCTATAAGGTTTCTAGGGTCCAGAAATAGAAAACTTCTAACAGGCCCTTATTGAGTCACTCCCTCCCCCACCGGCCCCCCAAACTCACCCCCACCCCTAACAAGCAGCCCCCCACACACACTAGTACTGGTATGACTTCCATACTCATCAGCCCACCTGGAATGCTTGCCAACAACTTCTCCAGGTGCTGTTCACAACGGAGGAGGGTAGCCCTTCCAGACAGAGGCCCAGTAAGCAGTCAGTGAACCTGATGGTCAGCGAGCGGGCACTCCCCACTTGAGAGAAACTCTTTTGGCCACTACACCAACAATGTGGGATCTCAATTCCTAGCAAGGCCCAGAGGACTTTACCAGGTATCAACCATTGCTCTTACATGACCCTCTGCAGAAGAGCTAGGAAACCTATGAATTTATCTAAGGTCAGTGAGAATTTTCAGGTTCCTATAAGAGAATATCCGCCTGCCTTTCTAGAGTGGCTGAGGGAAGCCTACGGGCTTTATACCCCTAACGGCCCGGAGGCACTGAAAACAGGAGGGCAATAAGTATTGCCTTTATTACTCAGTCAGTCTGCCTCAGACATGACAAAGAAGTGGGAAGGGTTTGAAGGGAAAAATCTTAGCGATTTGGTACAAGTGGCTCATTGAGTGTATAACAACAGAGATGACCCTAGCACGACAGAGACAAAGAAGCTAGCTAAAATAATCGTAATTGCCATGAGATACCCCAGAGACTCAGGAAAAGGAGAGCATGGCCCACTCACGGAGAGACTAACCTGTGGGCACCGCCAAGCCATGGGGAAGGACCAATGTGCCTACTGCAGGAAAGAAGGACACTGGAAAAATCAGTGCCTTGAAAACCCCAGGAGAGGTGCACGACCCTCCACTAGAGTGGATGGGCCTCATCTGCACGTAGAAAGACCCAAGCAAGAGACAATAATGCTTGAAGAAGCTCAATGAAGGGGTCAGGGCTCTGTTTCACTTCGCCGCCAAAAGCCCAGGCTAACTCTCCAAGTAGGAGGCCAGGCAGTAAATTTCTTGGTGGACACAGGGGCCACCTTGTCAGGTTCAGAAAGGAATATGGGCACATTTTCAAGAAGAAAGATGTGAATTACTGTGAGCCTATGATTCCTTCCACAGATAACTCACACCAGAAGGTTTGCATGGAGGGTAGGTGGGTTTCCCAAGACAACAAAATAACAAATATCTATCAGCCCTTTGGCCCAGTTAGCCACCTGGTTATGATATCACTGGCTTCTGGCTCAGCTGCTGAGCCAGTGAAGCACTTATAGCAGGAGAAGACTAGGTGGCCGGTGGCCATCAACGGAAGGACCAAATCTCCACAGTGGGCTTCCTGTTTCAATATGGAGCCACGTATGTTACCTGCTGGACACCATCTCTATCCTGAGCTCATAATTGCCATCGCAGGTCTAGAATGCGGCACGCAGGTACACACTATATGAAACAGTCTCTGATTAACCCCTCTCGATAACTTGCTGACATGGGAGTCTGGATAATCCTGTACATTTACTTTGCAGATTAGAAAACTCACTCAAAAACACACGGGAGTTGACCCAGAGACACACAACTGGTTAACAACAAAGTCATATTCACAACCAGCGTCTGGACCAAGAGCACGGTGCCCCACAGAACTGTGCCCATCGAGCAGTCAATATCTCCTGGACTCTCAAAAGATCTGAGCTGATACCCACCCCCCCACATCCTTGCAGCCCCAAAAGATTGTATTTCACAGGATGGCACCGGATCTGCAGCTCGCGGAGAGGGACATATCTGATCAGAGAACACAGGGCAGAACAAGGGGGAGGAGGGGAGAATGGAGCACATCCTGGCCCAATACACCTTGAGGATGATGTTCCCAATCAGAGAAGCCAATCCACAGAGAAGACCACATGGGCAGCCCCACGATGAGAAACGTCCCTCAAAGACCCATAGCCTTAGAGGGGACAACACTGGACACACAGTGTGGGAACTGCGCCCGAACTGATCCTGCCACTTCGATGCATGACACTAAGAGAGTGCAGCGGAAGAGTAAGAAAACGGAGCATCAAAGTCCCCGGGGAATGCCAAAGGTGGACTTTGTGGTCAGGGTTCGGTGCCCCCACAGACTGGACTGGAAAACACTCCTAAAGTTCACCACACAGTCCTTGTACTTTTCTTTCTGGTTAGTGTTGTTTTCTTTTAGTGTCATTGGATTTGGGTTGGGTTTTGTTTTCATTTTTGTTTGTTTTTTTTTCTTTTTGCTGCTTGGTTTAGCTCAGTCTTGTTTTGTGCATGTTATTACCTTTACAGGTCTGTCTAATTAAGAGAGGCTGGATGAACAATCTGGAGGAGTAAACATGTGACCGGCCCTTTCCATTGGGCATGGGAGTGAGCACGGTGGGGGGAAAGGAAGTGGTGTAAAGAAACCCAGAGACAAGGGTACAACAAGTGATGGAAAACGGTAGTGAGGGGGATGTAGGAGGCCTGGTAGGGCGTGATCAAAGGTAATGTAACCAAGAGGAATTACTGAAACCCAAAGGAAGACTGAGCATGTCAGTGGGCACAAGAGGAAAATCAAAGAGTATAGAAGAGTGAGCTGGGAAGCAAGGGCCAGTTATAGACGTCTAAATAAAGGCATGTACATATGTACATATATTTACAAAGGGGCATGGGGAAATAGATCTATGTCCATATGTTTATAGATTTAGTATTAAGGTAGCAGATGGACATAGGGCCTCCGCTCAAGGACTCCCTCATTGCAATAACACTGTTCTATTAAATTGGCATTCTAAGATGCTCACCTTCCCTACACAATCACTGACCACAAAGCGGCTGCATAAGCAAATGTGGTGAAGAAAGCCGATGGTGTCCAGCTACCTAAAGATATAGCGTGTGGGGTCTTAAAGGCCTGAGGGTAAAGAAACAGCCATCTGGCTCTGAAGCAACAGAGCCCACATGGAGAAAGCATACCAGCCTGTGTGATCACAAAGTTTTAAAGGGATAAGGCAACAGGCATCATGAGAACAAAAAAATCTTATCATGGAGAATGAGAGGGGACTGCCGGGTATAGACCCAAAACCTATTTGCAGTGCACTGGACATCCCCTTACAGAAGGATCTCAGAGTGGAGATTAAAGAATACAGGGTATGAGACAGCAAAGATGAAACACAACTTTCCTCTAGTTCTTAATGCTTTCTCTTGCCCCACTATCATGATCCCAGTTCTACCATACTAATCTGGCCAAACTAGAGAAGGTATTCTAGTACCGATAGGAATTTCAAACACGGGGGATCCAGAGTGGATGGGCCCTTTACCAGTGTTATGAGTGGAGATACTGGGAGGGTGGAGGAAGGGCAGGATGGAAAGTGGGAACCGATTACAAGGATCTTCATTGACCTCAAAAGAAAGGTGGGTGAAAATATGACAAAAGAATTAGTACATTTCCAAGGATTGATGAGGGATGGGTGGCGGGCATTGAGGGGGGAAAAATAAGGAGATGAGGCCAGGGGCTTGGGTGGAGAGTGGATATTTTGTGAATAAGGAGGGCAATTAATGTACAGATGTGCTTCAAACAGATGATGTATTTATGGATAGTGGTTAGTGTTGTAGGAGCCACTAATGAAAAGATCATAAAAGAAACAAAAATAATCTTGGCAGAGGGCTCATGCAAGGATGATCTCAGGCTGGATTAGACCAGTCAAAACAGCTACTGGAGTCGCCTCACCCTGTGTCTATTACTGAGTCAGCCATGATGCTTAGGACCCACAGCCCCAGCAGCTGGCCAGAGAGGGAGGTGGATCTCTGAGGCCATTCCACAGGGGGAATGGTCCTCTGTCCTGCAGGGCCCACCCTCCTTTGTAAGCATGCTGCCTGGGGCAAGGCTTTCATGGAGTCCACACCATGGGAGCTCTACTACTCATGGGGGATTGGCAGGAAGCCTCTGCTCATGCGCACACACCACCAACTAGCTGGAGGATCTCCGTGAACAAAGCCTGAGGCAGACAACAAGCCCACTAACTGATGCTGTAAGAGATACAATCAGCATCCAGAAACCTGCAACTGGGAGTAAGAGGCAGCATACCTTGGTCCCAGCCCCTCCCACTCTAATCTACAAGGAGTGACATTGCAAAGCAGAGGGTTTTCATAAAGCACTTCCAGGACTGTGGAATGAGCAGCCTCGTTTGTGGACATGGATACTCTGTGATCCAGACGTACTACCTCCTCCCTTACAGTCAGCTGAGACAAAAACCCTTGCAAGCAGAAAGCCATGCATCTGAACAGTATCCACCAGCCATTTATGTGCAGCACAGCTGCCTCCAAAGAGCCTTCCTGAGTGAGAGAGAAATCATGCAGAAGCCTGGTCTGCACTCAAGAGAGTTTTATGAGCGTTAGGGAGGCGTGGTGGGCAAGTCTGGTCGACCCCAGTGGCTGAATTGAATTTACATGGCCTAGATTGGTCAATCCAGGTACAGGAACCACCCAGGTGACCTCCCCTTCATGGCCAGAAATCTGGACCTCTGAGCATGCACAGGGTGCCTCTCCTAACTGGGCTCTTATCTTGGCCCTATGGGCATGCATAACGGATGCCCCAGTCCCTAGTATAGCTACCTAACATTTGCCCCCCTGAAGAGATATGGACCCAAATCTTTGGGGGTACTGGGCGACGACATCTCTAGCTGCTTCCTGCTGGCAAAAGGGGCGAGGATGGGCTTTGGGTCCATACCCTTCCTACACTGCTGGGAGGGGTTGTCCATTGAGGGCAACTTTATCCAGGATGGATAAGGTTGAGGTGGTCCAGGAGATGGTAGTCGTGGACCTGGCACACTTGGTTCAGAAGCTTTAATCACCCGATAACTTCTGAGAAAAACAAACGGTCTAAAAGGTGAACAGTTTGACTACGACAAGGCTAAGCTTGTGAGGTGGCAGTGGCCTTGAAATTAGGTGAGTGTCACAGGAAACAAAAATAATCTTAGGATTACCAGACATGTGTGTTTGTTCATTGGAAGTACAGGAAGAGGGATAAAAGCATTCACACTTTCCCCTAGGAGGGCACAGGTTTGGGCACTACTAGGTGCAGTCGGATCACTAATTCATTTATGATGCTAAGGTCTTGGACCCGCTGATAAGACCCATCCTTCTTTTTAACCCTATAACGCTTCAATTTTAATTTTGGGAAAAAATTTTCTTTTTGTTGTGGACTTTCATAGTTATAAATATATATATATATATATATGTATTAATATATACATTTTTAATGTTATGAAAACATCATGCTTCGCGTTATAGAGTTAAATGGAAATAATGGGCTAGTGCAGGACGAGTCAAAAGTGACCAAAATAGAGTAACTGCCTAAGCCATTTTGAATTTTCTTGGGTTCAATTGGAGTAAAGGCTTGTAAATTACCCGGGGTCCAAATTCCCATGGTGCCTCCTACAACGGGTAGAATGTTCAGGGATGTTTCAGGGCTGGGAGATTAATAACCCCTAAGTCCAGGATACCTTAGGGCAGGGGTCTTTAAACTGTTTACCCAGGGGGCCAGTTCACTATCCCTCAGGCCTTTTGAAGGAAAGACTATAGTTTAAAAAAACAAATATTACGAACAAATTCATGTGCACACTGCACATCTTGATTTGAAGTTCAAAAAAAAATAAATGGGGCACATACACCCGGCAGAAAGGATCAACGTCCTCGGCTGTCTGCATGTGGCCCACAGGTTGTAGTTTGAGGACCCCTGCTCTCGGCATTCACCAAGAGGATGTGGTTTCAACCCAAAAGCTTGGAGACTCTACAATTTGTTTAAAAGTGATGGGGCAGAAGGAGTCCCTGATTGACCCACGCAAGACTAGTTTTCCCATCCCCTGTTACTAAGAGTTCATAGTTATGGTTAAAGGGAACCAGGATATCCCGATCTGATCCCGTTACTTCAAGTGTGGGCTGACATTGCCACTAAGAAGCCTGCAAATATAAAAGACTTACTCCCTCCCGCAAAGAAAGGGCCCTTGTTTCCAAGGTTTCAGGAAACATGGAAGGACCGGAAAAACAAACGGTCCAAGTTCCCAAAACCACATAGGTGGAGGCCATCCCTCCCCATCACCCTCCCCCACCCCTCCCCTCCCTCAGCCCTCCCCTCCCCCATCACTCCCCCACCCCTCCCCTCCCCTCCCCTCCCCATCACTCTCCCCTAATCGGCTTTATCCCATTTTGCAGGAGAACTCTGGGAGTGGGAGAGCTGGCTTCAAACCCTTTCTTTCAACCCCCGCCCTATAAGGTTTCTAGGGTCCAGAAATAGAAAACTTCTAACAGGCCCTTATTGAGTCACTCCCTCCCCCACCGGCCCCCCAAACTCACCCCCACCCCTAACAAGCAGCCCCCCACACACACTAGTACTGGTATGACTTCCATACTCATCAGCCCACCTGGAATGCTTGCCAACAACTTCTCCAGGTGCTGTTCACAACGGAGGAGGGTAGCCCTTCCAGACAGAGGCCCAGTAAGCAGTCAGTGAACCTGATGGTCAGCGAGCGGGCACTCCCCACTTGAGAGAAACTCTTTTGGCCACTACACCAACAATGTGGGATCTCAATCCCTAGCAAGGCCCAGAGGACTTTACCAGGTATCAACCATTGCTCTTACATGACCCTCTGCAGAAGAGCTAGGAAACCTATGAATTTATCTAAGGTCAGTGAGAATTTTCAGGTTCCTATAAGAGAATATCCGCCTGCCTTTCTAGAGTGGCTGAGGGAAGCCTACGGGCTTTATACCCCTAACGGCCCGGAGGCACTGAAAACAGGAGGGCAATAAGTATTGCCTTTATTACTCAGTCAGTCTGCCTCAGACATGACAAAGAAGTGGGAAGGGTTTGAAGGGAAAAATCTTAGCGATTTGGTACAAGTGGCTCATTGAGTGTATAACAACAGAGATGACCCTAGCATGACAGAGACAAAGAAGCTAGCTAAAATAATCGTAATTGCCATGAGATACCCCAGAGACTCAGGAAAAGGAGAGCATGGCCCACTCACGGAGAGACTAACCTGTGGGCACCGCCAAGCCATGGGGAAGGACCAATGTGCCTACTGCAGGAAAGAAGGACACTGGAAAAATCAGTGCCTTGAAAACCCCAGGAGAGGTGCACGACCCTCCACTAGAGTGGATGGGCCTCATCTGCACGTAGAAAGACCCAAGCAAGAGACAATAATGCTTGAAGAAGCTCAATGAAGGGGTCAGGGCTCTGTTTCACTTCGCCGCCAAAAGCCCAGGCTAACTCTCCAAGTAGGAGGCCAGGCAGTAAATTTCTTGGTGGACACAGGGGCCACCTTGTCAGGTTCAGAAAGGAATATGGGCACATTTTCAAGAAGAAAGATGTGAATTACTGTGAGCCTATGATTCCTTCCACAGATAACTCACACCAGAAGGTTTGCATGGAGGGTAGGTGGGTTTCCCAAGACAACAAAATAACAAATATCTATCAGCCCTTTGGCCCAGTTAGCCACCTGGTTATGATATCACTGGCTTCTGGCTCAGCTGCTGAGCCAGTGAAGCACTTATAGCAGGAGAAGACTAGGAGGCCGGTGGCCATCAACGGAAGGACCAAATCTCCACAGTGGGCTTCCTGTTTCAATATGGAGCCACGTATGTTACCTGCTGGACACCATCTCTATCCTGAGCTCATAATTGCCATCGCAGGTCTAGAATGCGGCACGCAGGTACACACTATATGAAACAGTCTCTGATTAACCCCTCTCGATAACTTGCTGACATGGGAGTCTGGATAATCCTGTACATTTACTTTGCAGATTAGAAAACTCACTCAAAAACACACGGGAGTTGACCCAGAGACACACAACTGGTTAACAACAAAGTCATATTCACAACCAGCGTCTGGACCAAGAGCACGGTGCCCCACAGAACTGTGCCCATCGAGCAGTCAATATCTCCTGGACTCTCAAAAGATCTGAGCTGATACCCACCCCCCCACATCCTTGCAGCCCCAAAAGATTGTATTTCACAGGATGGCACCGGATCTGCAGCTCGCGGAGAGGGACATATCTGATCAGAGAACACAGGGCAGAACAAGGGGGAGGAGGGGAGAATGGAGCACATCCTGGCCCAATACACCTTGAGGATGATGTTCCCAATCAGAGAAGCCAATCCACAGAGAAGACCACATGGGCAGCCCCACGATGAGAAACGTCCCTCAAAGACCCTTAGCCTTAGAGGGGACAACACTGGACACACAGTGTGGGAACTGCGCCCGAACTGATCCTGCCACTTCGATGCATGACACTAAGAGAGTGCAGCGGAAGAGTAAGAAAACGGAGCATCAAAGTCCCCGGGGAATGCCAAAGGTGGACTTTGTGGTCAGGGTTCGGTGCCCCCACAGACTGGACTGGAAAACACTCCTAAAGTTCACCACACAGTCCTTGTACTTTTCTTTCTGGTTAGTGTTGTTTTCTTTTAGTGTCATTGGATTTGGGTTGGGTTTTGTTTTCATTTTTGTTTGTTTTTTTTTTCTTTTTGCTGCTTGGTTTAGCTCAGTCTTGTTTTGTGCATGTTATTACCTTTACAGGTCTGTCTAATTAAGAGAGGCTGGATGAACAATCTGGAGGAGTAAACATGTGACCGGCCCTTTCCATTGGGCATGGGAGTGAGCACGGTGGGGGGAAAGGAAGTGGTGTAAAGAAACCCAGAGACAAGGGTACAACAAGTGATGGAAAACGGTAGTGAGGGGGATGTAGGAGGCCTGGTAGGGCGTGATCAAAGGTAATGTAACCAAGAGGAATTACTGAAACCCAAAGGAAGACTGAGCATGTCAGTGGGCACAAGAGGAAAATCAAAGAGTATAGAAGAGTGAGCTGGGAAGCAAGGGCCAGTTATAGACGTCTAAATAAAGGCATGTACATATGTACATATATTTACAAAGGGGCATGGGGAAATAGATCTATGTCCATATGTTTATAGATTTAGTATTAAGGTAGCAGATGGACATAGGGCCTCCGCTCAAGGACTCCCTCATTGCAATAACACTGTTCTATTAAATTGGCATTCTAAGATGCTCACCTTCCCTACACAATCACTGACCACAAAGCGGCTGCATAAGCAAATGTGGTGAAGAAAGCCGATGGTGTCCAGCTACCTAAAGATATAGCGTGTGGGGTCTTAAAGGCCTGAGGGTAAAAAAACAGCCATCTGGCTCTGAAGCAACAGATCCCACATGGAGAAAGCATACCAGCCTGTGTGATCACAAAGTTTTAAAGGGATAAGGCAACAGGCATCATGAGAACAAAAAAATCTTATCATGGAGAATGAGAGGGGACTGCCGGGTATAGACCCAAAACCTATTTGCAGTGCACTGGACATCCCCTTACAGAAGGATCTCAGAGTGGAGATTAAAGAATACAGGGTATGAGACAGCAAAGATGAAACACAACTTTCCTCTAGTTCTTAATGCTTTCTCTTGCCCCACTATCATGATCCCAGTTCTACCATACTAATCTGGCCAAACTAGAGAAGGTATTCTAGTACCGATAGGAATTTCAAACACGGGGGATCCAGAGTGGATGGGCCCTTTACCAGTGTTATGAGTGGAGATACTGGGAGGGTGGAGGAAGGGCAGGATGGAAAGTGGGAACCGATTACAAGGATCTTCATTGACCTCAAAAGAAAGGTGGGTGAAAATATGACAAAAGAATTAGTACATTTCCAAGGATTGATGAGGGATGGGTGGCGGGCATTGAGGGGGGAAAAATAAGGAGATGAGGCCAGGGGCTTGGGTGGAGAGTGGATATTTTGTGAATAAGGAGGGCAATTAATGTACAGATGTGCTTCAAACAGATGATGTATTTATGGATTGTGGTTAGTGTTGTAGGAGCCACTAATGAAAAGATCATAAAAGAAACAAAAATAATCTTGGCAGAGGGTTCATGCAAGGATGATCTCAGGCTGGATTAGACCAGTCAAAACAGCTACTGGAGTCGCCTCACCCTGTGTCTATTACTGAGTCAGCCATGATGCTTAGGACCCACAGCCCCAGCAGCTGGCCAGAGAGGGAGGTGGATCTCTGAGGCCATTCCACAGGGGGAATGGTCCTCTGTCCTGCAGGGCCCACCCTCCTTTGTAAGCATGCTGCCTGGGGCAAGGCTTTCATGGAGTCCACACCATGGGAGCTCTACTACTCATGGGGGATTGGCAGGAAGCCTCTGCTCATGCGCACACACCACCAACTAGCTGGAGGATCTCCGTGAACAAAGCCTGAGGCAGACAACAAGCCCACTAACTGATGCTGTAAGAGATACAATCAGCATCCAGAAACCTGCAACTGGGAGTAAGAGGCAGCATACCTTGGTCCCAGCCCCTCCCACTCTAATCTACAAGGAGTGACATTGCAAAGCAGAGGGTTTTCATAAAGCACTTCCAGGACTGTGGAATGAGCAGCCTCGTTTGTGGACATGGATACTCTGTGATCCAGACGTACTACCTCCTCCCTTACAGTCAGCTGAGACAAAAACCCTTGCAAGCAGAAAGCCATGCATCTGAACAGTATCCACCAGCCATTTATGTGCAGCACAGCTGCCTCCAAAGAGCCTTCCTGAGTGAGAGAGAAATCATGCAGAAGCCCGGTCTGCACTCAAGAGAGTTTTATGAGCGTTAGGGAGGCGTGGTGGGCAAGTCTGGTCGACCCCAGTGGCTGAATTGAATTTACATGGCCTAGATTGGTCAATCCAGGTACAGGAACCACCCAGGTGACCTCCCCTTCATGGCCAGAAATCTGGACCTCTGAGCATGCACAGGGTGCCTCTCCTAACTGGGCTCTTATCTTGGCCCTATGGGCATGCATAACGGATGCCCCAGTCCCTAGTATAGCTACCTAACATTTGCCCCCCTGAAGAGATATGGACCCAAATCTTTGGGGGTACTGGGCGACGACATCTCTAGCTGCTTCCTGCTGGCAAAAGGGGCGAGGATGGGCTTTGGGTCCATACCCTTCCTACACTGCTGGGAGGGGTTGTCCATTGAGGGCAACTTTATCCAGGATGGATAAGGTTGAGGTGGTCCAGGAGATGGTAGTCGTGGACCTGGCACACTTGGTTCAGAAGCTTTAATCACCCGATAACTTCTGAGAAAAACAAACGGTCTAAAAGGTGAACAGTTTGACTACGACAAGGCTAAGCTTGTGAGGTGGCAGTGGCCTTGAAATTAGGTGAGTGTCACAGGAAACAAAAATAATCTTAGGATTACCAGACATGTGTGTTTGTTCATTGGAAGTACAGGAAGAGGGATAAAAGCATTCACACTTTCCCCTAGGAGGGCACAGGTTTGGGCACTACTAGGTGCAGTCGGATCACTGATTCATTTATGATGCTAAGGTCTTGGACCCGCTGATAAGACCCATCCTTCTTTTTAACCCTATAACGCTTCAATTTTAATTTTGGGAAAAAATTTTCTTTTTGTTGTGGACTTTCATAGTTATAAATATATATATATATATGTATTAATATATACATTTTTAATGTTATGAAAACATCATGCTTCGCGTTATAGAGTTAAATGGAAATAATGGGCTAGTTCAGGACGAGTCAAAAGTGACCAAAATAGAGTAACTGCCTAAGCCATTTTGAATTTTCTTGGGTTCAATTGGAGTAAAGGCTTGTAAATTACCCGGGGTCCAAATTCCCATGGTGCCTCCTACAACGGGTAGAATGTTCAGGGATGTTTCAGGGCTGGGAGATTAATAACCCCTAAGTCCAGGATACCTTAGGGCAGGGGTCCTTAAACTGTTTACCCAGGGGGCCAGTTCACTATCCCTCAGGCCTTTTGAAGGAAAGACTATAGTTTAAAAAAACAAATATTACGAACAAATTCATGTGCACACTGCACATCTTGATTTGAAGTTCAAAAAAAAATAAATGGGGCACATACACCCGGCAGAAAGGATCAACGTCCTCGGCTGTCTGCATGTGGCCCACAGGTTGTAGTTTGAGGACCCCTGCTCTCGGCATTCACCAAGAGGATGTGGTTTCAACCCAAAAGCTTGGAGACTCTACAATTTGTTTAAAAGTGATGGGGCAGAAGGAGTCCCTGATTGACCCACGCAAGACTAGTTTTCCCATCCCCTGTTACTAAGAGTTCATAGTTATGGTTAAAGGGAACCAGGATATCCCGATCTGATCCCGTTACTTCAAGTGTGGGCTGACATTGCCACTAAGAAGCCTGCAAATATAAAAGACTTACTCCCTCCCGCAAAGAAAGGGCCCTTGTTTCCAAGGTTTCAGGAAACATGGAAGGACCGGAAAAACAAACGGTCCAAGTTCCCAAAACCACATAGGTGGAGGCCATCCCTCCCCATCACCCTCCCCCACCCCTCCCCTCCCTCAGCCCTCCCCTCCCCCATCACTCCCCCACCCCTCCCCTCCCCTCCCCTCCCCATCACTCTCCCCTAATCGGCTTTATCCCATTTTGCAGGAGAACTCTGGGAGTGGGAGAGCTGGCTTCAAACCCTTTCTTTCAACCCCCGCCCTATAAGGTTTCTAGGGTCCAGAAATAGAAAACTTCTAACAGGCCCTTATTGAGTCACTCCCTCCCCCACCGGCCCCCCAAACTCACCCCCACCCCTAACAAGCAGCCCCCCACACACACTAGTACTGGCATGACTTCCATACTCATCAGCCCACCTGGAATGCTTGCCAACAACTTCTCCAGGTGCTGTTCACAACGGAGGAGGGTAGCCCTTCCAGACAGAGGCCCAGTAAGCAGTCAGTGAACCTGATGGTCAACGAGCGGGCACTCCCCACTTGAGAGAAACTCTTTTGGCCACTACACCAACAATGTGGGATCTCAATTCCTAGCAAGGCCCAGAGGACTTTACCAGGTATCAACCATTGCTCTTACATGACCCTCTGCAGAAGAGCTAGGAAACCTATGAATTTATCTAAGGTCAGTGAGAATTTTCAGGTTCCTATAAGAGAATATCCGCCTGCCTTTCTAGAGTGGCTGAGGGAAGCCTACGGGCTTTATACCCCTAACGGCCCGGAGGCACTGAAAACAGGAGGGCAATAAGTATTGCCTTTATTACTCAGTCAGTCTGCCTCAGACATGACAAAGAAGTGGGAAGGGTTTGAAGGGAAAAATCTTAGCGATTTGGTACAAGTGGCTCATTGAGTGTATAACAACAGAGATGTCCCTAGCATGACAGAGACAAAGAAGCTAGCTAAAATACTAGGAATTGCCATGAGAGACCCCAGAGACTCAGGAAAAGGAGAGCATGGCCCACTCACGGAGAGACTAACCTGTGGGCACCGCCAAGCCATGGGGAAGGACCAATGTGCCTACTGCAGGAAAGAAGGACACTGGAAAAATCAGTGCCTTGAAAACCCCAGGAGAGGTGCACGACCCTCCACTAGAGTGGATGGGCCTCATCTGCACGTAGAAAGACCCAAGCAAGAGACAATAATGCTTGAAGAAGCTCAATGAAGGGGTCAGGGCTCTGTTTCACTTCGCCGCCAAAAGCCCAGGCTAACTCTCCAAGTAGGAGGCCAGGCAGTAAATTTCTTGGTGGACACAGGGGCCACCTTGTCAGGTTCAGAAAGGAATATGGGCACATTTTCAAGAAGAAAGATGTGAATTACTGTGAGCCTATGATTCCTTCCACAGATAACTCACACCAGAAGGTTTGCATGGAGGGTAGGTGGGTTTCCCAAGACAACAAAATAACAAATATCTATCAGCCCTTTGGCACAGTTAGCCACCTGGTTATGATATCACTGGCTTCTGGCTCAGCTGCTGAGCCAGTGAAGCACTTATAGCAGGAGAAGACTAGGTGGCCGGTGGCCATCAACGGAAGGACCAAATCTCCACAGTGGGCTTCCTGTTTCAATATGGAGCCACGTATGTTACCTGCTGGACACCATCTCTATCCTGAGCTCATAATTGCCATCGCAGGTCTAGAATGCGGCACGCAGGTACACACTATATGAAACAGTCTCTGATTAACCCCTCTCGATAACTTGCTGACATGGGAGTCTGGATAATCCTGTACATTTACTTTGCAGATTAGAAAACTCACTCAAAAACACACGGGAGTTGACCCAGAGACACACAACTGGTTAACAACAAAGTCATATTCACAACCAGCGTCTGGACCAAGAGCACGGTGCCCCACAGAACTGTGCCCATCGAGCAGTCAATATCTCCTGGACTCTCAAAAGATCTGAGCTGATACCCACCCCCCCACATCCTTGCAGCCCCAAAAGATTGTATTTCACAGGATGGCACCGGATCTGCAGCTCGCGGAGAGGGACATATCTGATCAGAGAACACAGGGCAGAACAAGGGGGAGGAGGGGAGAATGGAGCACATCCTGGCCCAATACACCTTGAGGATGATGTTCCCAATCAGAGAAGCCAATCCACAGAGAAGACCACATGGGCAGCCCCACGATGAGAAACGTCCCTCAAAGACCCTTAGCCTTAGAGGGGACAACACTGGACACACAGTGTGGGAACTGCGCCCGAACTGATCCTGCCACTTCGATGCATGACACTAAGAGAGTGCAGCGGAAGAGTAAGAAAACGGAGCATCAAAGTCCCCGGGGAATGCCAAAGGTGGACTTTGTGGTCAGGGTTCGGTGCCCCCACAGACTGGACTGGAAAACACTCCTAAAGTTCACCACACAGTCCTTGTACTTTTCTTTCTGGTTAGTGTTGTTTTCTTTTAGTGTCATTGGATTTGGGTTGGGTTTTGTTTTCATTTTTGTTTGTTTTTTTTTTCTTTTTGCTGCTTGGTTTAGCTCAGTCTTGTTTTGTGCATGTTATTACCTTTACAGGTCTGTCTAATTAAGAGAGGCTGGATGAACAATCTGGAGGAGTAAACATGTGACCGGCCCTTTCCATTGGGCATGGGAGTGAGCACGGTGGGGGGAAAGGAAGTGGTGTAAAGAAACCCAGAGACAAGGGTACAACAAGTGATGGAAAACGGTAGTGAGGGGGATGTAGGAGGCCTGGTAGGGCGTGATCAAAGGTAATGTAACCAAGAGGAATTACTGAAACCCAAAGGAAGACTGAGCATGTCAGTGGGCACAAGAGGAAAATCAAAGAGTATAGAAGAGTGAGCTGGGAAGCAAGGGCCAGTTATAGACGTCTAAATAAAGGCATGTACATATGTACATATATTTACAAAGGGGCATGGGGAAATAGATCTATGTCCATATGTTTATAGATTTAGTACTAAGGTAGCAGATGGACATAGGGCCTCCGCTCAAGGACTCCCTCATTGCAATAACACTGTTCTATTAAATTGGCATTCTAAGATGCTCACCTTCCCTACACAATCACTGACCACAAAGTGGCTGCATAAGCAAATGTGGTGAAGAAAGCCGATGGTGTCCAGCTACCTAAAGATATAGCGTGTGGGGTCTTAAAGGCCTGAGGGTAAAGAAACAGCCATCTGGCTCTGAAGCAACAGATCCCACATGGAGAAAGCATACCAGCCTGTGTGATCACAAAGTTTTAAAGGGATAAGGCAACAGGCATCATGAGAACAAAAAAATCTTATCATGGAGAATGAGAGGGGACTGCCGGGTATAGACCCAAAACCTATTTGCAGTGCACTGGACATCCCCTTACAGAAGGATCTCAGAGTGGAGATTAAAGAATACAGGGTATGAGACAGCAAAGATGAAACACAACTTTCCTCTAGTTCTTAATGCTTTCTCTTGCCCCACTATCATGATCCCAGTTCTACCATACTAATCTGGCCAAACTAGAGAAGGTATTCTAGTACCGATAGGAATTTCAAACACGGGGGATCCAGAGTGGATGGGCCCTTTACCAGTGTTATGAGTGGAGATACTGGGAGGGTGGAGGAAGGGCAGGATGGAAAGTGGGAACCGATTACAAGGATCTTCATTGACCTCAAAAGAAAGGTGGGTGAAAATATGACAAAAGAATTAGTACATTTCCAAGGATTGATGAGGGATGGGTGGCGGGCATTGAGGGGGGAAAAATAAGGAGATGAGGCCAGGGGCTTGGGTGGAGAGTGGATATTTTGTGAATAAGGAGGGCAATTAATGTACAGATGTGCTTCAAACAGATGATGTATTTATGGATTGTGGTTAGTGTTGTAGGAGCCACTAATGAAAAGATCATAAAAGAAACAAAAATAATCTTGGCAGAGGGCTCATGCAAGGATGATCTCAGGCTGGATTAGACCAGTCAAAACAGCTACTGGAGTCGCCTCACCCTGTGTCTATTACTGAGTCAGCCATGATGCTTAGGACCCACAGCCCCAGCAGCTGGCCAGAGAGGGAGGTGGATCTCTGAGGCCATTCCACAGGGGGAATGGTCCTCTGTCCTGCAGGGCCCACCCTCCTTTGTAAGCATGCTGCCTGGGGCAAGGCTTTCATGGAGTCCACACCATGGGAGCTCTACTACTCATGGGGGATTGGCAGGAAGCCTCTGCTCATGCGCACACACCACCAACTAGCTGGAGGATCTCCGTGAACAAAGCCTGAGGCAGACAACAAGCCCACTAACTGATGCTGTAAGAGATACAATCAGCATCCAGAAACCTGCAACTGGGAGTAAGAGGCAGCATACCTTGGTCCCAGCCCCTCCCACTCTAATCTACAAGGAGTGACATTGCAAAGCAGAGGGTTTTCATAAAGCACTTCCAGGACTGTGGAATGAGCAGCCTCGTTTGTGGACATGGATACTCTGTGATCCAGACGTACTACCTCCTCCCTTACAGTCAGCTGAGACAAAAACCCTTGCAAGCAGAAAGCCATGCATCTGAACAGTATCCACCAGCCACTCATGTGCAGCACAGCTGCCTCCAAAGAGCCTTCCTGAGTGAGAGAGAAATCATGCAGAAGCCTGGTCTGCACTCAAGAGAGTTTTATGAGCGTTAGGGAGGCGTGGTGGGCAAGTCTGGCCAACCCCAGTGGCTGAATTGAATTTACATGGCCTAGATTGGTCAATCCAGGTACAGGAACCACCCAGGTGACCTCCCCTTCATGGCCAGAAATCTGGACCTCTGAGCATGCACAGGGTGCCTCTCCTAACTGGGCTCTTATCTTGGCCCTATGGGCATGCATAACGGATGCCCCAGTCCCTAGTATAGCTACCTAACATTTGCCCCCCTGAAGAGATATGGACCCAAATCTTTGGGGGTACTGGGCGACGACATCTCTAGCTGCTTCCTGCTGGCAAAAGGGGCGAGGTGGGGCTTTGGGTCCATACCCTTCCTACACTGCTGGGAGGGTTTGTCCATTGAGGGCAACTTTATCCAGGATGGATAAGGTTGAGGTGGTCCAGGAGATGGTAGTCGTGGACCTGGCACACTTGGTTCAGAAGCTTTAATCACCCGATAACTTCTGAGAAAAACAAACGGTCTAAAAGGTGAACAGTTTGACTACGACAAGGCTAAGCTTGTGAGGTGGCAGTGGCCTTGAAATTAGGTGAGTGTCACAGGAAACAAAAATAATCTTAGGATTACCAGACATGTGTGTTTGTTCATTGGAAGTACAGGAAGAGGGATAAAAGCATTCACACTTTCCCCTAGGAGGGCACAGGTTTGGGCACTACTAGGTGCAGTCGGATCACTGATTCATTTATGATGCTAAGGTCTTGGACCCGCTGATAAGACCCATCCTTCTTTTTAACCCTATAACGCTTCAATTTTAATTTTGGGAAAAAATTTTCTTTTTGTTGTGGACTTTCATAGTTATAAATATATATATATATGTATTAATATATACATTTTTAATGTTATGAAAACATCATGCTTCGCGTTATAGAGTTAAATGGAAATAATGGGCTAGTGCAGGACGAGTCAAAAGTGACCAAAATAGAGTAAATGCCTAAGCCATTTTGAATTTTCGTGGGTTCAATTGGAGTAAAGGCTTGTAAATTACCCGGGGTCCAAATTCCCATGGTGCCTCCTACAACGGGTAGAATGTTCAGGGATGTTTCAGGGCTGGGAGATTAATAACCCCTAAGTCCAGGATACCTTAGGGCAGGGGTCCTTAAACTGTTTACCCAGGGGGCCAGTTCACTATCCCTCAGGCCTTTTGAAGGAAAGACTATAGTTTAAAAAAACAAATATTACGAACAAATTCATGTGCACACTGCAAATCTTGATTTGAAGTTCAAAAAAAAAAATAAATGGGGCACATACACCCGGCAGAAAGGATCAACGTCCTCGGCTGTCTGCATGTGGCCCACAGGTTGTAGTTTGAGGACCCCTGCTCTCGGCATTCACCAAGAGGATGTGGTTTCAACCCAAAAGCTTGGAGACTCTACAATTTGTTTAAAAGTGATGGGGCAGAAGGAGTCCCTGATTGACCCACGCAAGACTAGTTTTCCCACCCCCTATTACTAAGAGTTCATAGTTATGTTTAAAGGGAACCAGGATATCCCGATCTGATCCCGTTACTTCAAGTGTGGGCTGACATTGCCACTAAGAAGCCTGCAAATATAAAAGACTTACTCCCTCCCGCAAAGAAAGGGCCCTTGTTTCCAAGGTTTCAGGAAACATGGAAGGACCGGAAAAACAAACGGTCCAAGTTCCCAAAACCACATAGGTGGAGGCCATCCCTCCACATCACCCTCCCCCACCCCTGCCCTCCCTCTCCCCTCCCCCACCCCTCCCCTCCCCTCCCCTCCCCATCACTCTCCCCTAATCGGCTTTATCCCATTTTGCAGGAGAACTCTGGGAGTGGGAGAGTTGGCTTCAAACCCTTTCTTTCAACCCCCGCCCTATAAGGTTTCTAGGGTCCAGAAATAGAAAACTTCTAACAGGCCCTTATTGAGTCACTCCCTCCCCCACCGGCCCCCCAAACTCACCCCCACCCCTAACAAGCAGCCCCCCACACACACTAGTACTGGTATGACTTCCATACTCATCAGCCCACCTGGAATGCTTGCCAACAACTTCTCCAGGTGCTGTTCACAACGGAGGAGGGTAGCCCTTCCAGACAGAGGCCCAGTAAGCAGTCAGTGAACCTGATGGTCAGCGAGCGGGCACTCCCCACTTGGGAGAAACTCTTTTGGCCACTACACCAACAATGTGGGATCTCAATTCCTAGCAAGGCCCAGAGGACTTTACCAGGTATCAACCATTGCTCTTACATGACCCTCTGCAGAAGAGCTAGGAAACCTATGAATTTATCTAAGGTCAGTGAGAATTTTCAGGTTCCTATAAGAGAATATCCGCCTGCCTTTCTAGAGTGGTTGAGGGAAGCCTACGGGCTTTATACCCCTAACGGCCCGGAGGCACTGAAAACAGGAGGGCAATAAGTATTGCCTTTATTACTCAGTCAGTCTGCCTCAGACATGACAAAGAAGTGGGAAGGGTTTGAAGGGAAAAATCTTAGCGATTTGGTACAAGTGGCTCATTGAGTGTATAACAACAGAGATGACCCTAGCACGACAGAGACAAAGAAGCTAGCTAAAATACTAGGAATTGCCATGAGAGACCCCAGAGACTCAGGAAAAGGAGAGCATGGCCCACTCACGGAGAGACTAACCTGTGGGCACCGCCAAGCCATGGGGAAGGACCAATGTGCCTACTGCAGGAAAGAAGGACACTGGAAAAATCAGTGCCTTGAAAACCCCAGGAGAGGTGCACGACCCTCCACTAGAGTGGATGGGCCTCATCTGCACGTAGAAAGACCCAAGCAAGAGACAATAATGCTTGAAGAAGCTCAATGAAGGGGTCAGGGCTCTGTTTCACTTCGCCGCCAAAAGCCCAGGCTAACTCTCCAAGTAGGAGGCCAGGCAGTAAATTTCTTGGTGGACACAGGGGCCACCTTGTCAGGTTCAGAAAGGAATATGGGCACATTTTCAAGAAGAAAGATGTGAATTACTGTGAGCCTATGATTCCTTCCACAGATAACTCACACCAGAAGGTTTGCATGGAGGGTAGGTGGGTTTCCCAAGACAACAAAATAACAAATATCTATCAGCCCTTTGGCCCAGTTAGCCACCTGGTTATGATATCACTGGCTTCTGGCTCAGCTGCTGAGCCAGTGAAGCAGTTATAGCAGGAGAAGACTAGGTGGCCGGTGGCCATCAACAGAAGGACCAAATCTCCACAGTGGGCTTCCTGTTTCAATATGGAGCCACGTATGTTACCTGCTGGACACCATCTCTATCCTGAGCTCATAATTGCCATCGCAGGTCTAGAATGCGGCGCGCAGGTACACACTATATGAAACAGTCTCTGATTAACCCCTCTCGATAACTTGCTGACATGGGAGTCTGGATAATCCTGTACATTTACTTTGCAGATTAGAAAACTCACTCAAAAATTAATGGGAGTTGACCCAGAGACACACAACTGGTTAACAACAAAGTCATATTCACAACCAGCGTCTGGACCAAGAGCACGGTGCCCCACAGAACTGTGCCCATCGAGAAGTCAATATCTCCTGGACTCTCAAAAGATCTGAGCTGATACCCACCCCCCCACATCCTTGCAGCCCCAAAAGATTGTATTTCACAGGATGGCACCGGATCTGCAGCTCGCGGAGAGGGACATATCTGATCAGTGAACACAGGGCAGAACAAGGGGGAGGAGGGGAGAATGGAGCACACCCTGGCCCAATACACCTTGAGGATGATGTTCCCAATCAGAGAAGCCAATCCACAGAGAAGACCACATGGGCAGCCCCACGATGAGAAACGTCCCTCAAAGACCCATAGCCTTAGAGGGGACAACACTGGACACACAGTGTGGGAACTGCGCCCGAACTGATCCTGCCACTTCGATGCATGACACTAAGAGAATGCAGCGGAAGAGTAAGAAAACGGAGCATCAAAGTCCCCGGGGAATGCCAAAGGTGGACTTTGTGGTCAGGGTTCGGTGCCCCCACAGACTGGACTGGAAAACACTCCTAAAGTTCACCACACAGTCCTTGTACTTTTCTTTCTGGTTAGTGTTGTTTTCTTTTAGTGTCATTGGATTTGGGTTGGGTTTTGTTTTCATTTTTGTTTGTTTTTTTTTTCTTTTTGCTGCTTGGTTTAGCTCAGTCTTGTTTTGTGCATGTTATTACCTTTACAGGTCTGTCTAATTAAGAGAGGCTGGATGAACAATCTGGAGGAGTAAACATGTGACCGGCCCTTTCCATTGGGCATGGGAGTGAGCACGGTGGGGGGAAAGGAAGTGCTGTAAAGAAACCCAGAGACAAGGGTACAACAAGTGATGGAAAACGATAGTGAGGGGGATGTAGGAGGCCTGGTAGGGCGTGATCAAAGGTAATGTAACCAAGAGGAATTACTGAAACCCAAAGGAAGACTGAGCATGTCAGTGGGCACAAGAGGAAAATCAAAGAGTATAGAAGAGTGAGCTGGGAAGCAAGGGCCAGTTATAGACGTCTAAATAAAGGCATGTACATATGTACATATATTTACAAAGGGGCATGGGGAAATAGATCTATGTCCATATGTTTATAGATTTAGTATTAAGGTAGCAGATGGACATAGGGCCTCCGCTCAAGGACTCCCTCATTGCAATAACACTGTTCTATTAAATTGGCATTCTAAGATGCTCACCTTCCCTACACAATCACTGACCACAAAGCGGCTGCATAAGCAAATGTGGTGAAGAAAGCCGATGGTGTCCAGCTACCTAAAGATATAGCGTGTGGGGTCTTAAAGGCCTGAGGGTAAAGAAACAGCCATCTGGCTCTGAAGCAACAGAGCCCACATGGAGAAAGCATACCAGCCTGTGTGATCACAAAGTTTTAAAGGGATAAGGCAACAGGTATCATGAGAACAAAAAAATCTTATCATGGAGAATGAGAGGGGACTGCCGGGTATAGACCCAAAACCTATTTGCAGTGCACTGGACATCCCCTTACAGAAGGATCTCAGAGTGGAGATTAAAGAATACAGGGTATGAGACAGCAAAGATGAAACACAACTTTCCTCTAGTTCTTAATGCTTTCTCTTGCCCCACTATCATGATCCCAGTTCTACCATACTAATCTGGCCAAACTAGAGAAGGTATTCTAGTACCGATAGGAATTTCAAACACGGGGAATCCAGAGTGGATGGGCCCTTTACCAGTGTTATGAGTGGAGATACTGGGAGGGTGGAGGAAGGGCAGGATGGAAAGTGGGAACCGATTACAAGGATCTTCATTGACCTCAAAAGAAAGGTGGGTGAAAATATGACAAAAGAATTAGTACATTTCCAAGGATTGATGAGGGATGGGTGGCGGGCATTGAGGGGGGAAAAATGAGGAGCTGAGGCCAGGGGCTTGGGTGGAGAGTGGATATTTTGTGAATAAGGAGGGCAATTAATGTACAGATGGGCTTCAAACAGATGATGTATTTATGGATGGTGGTTAGTGTTGTAGGAGCCACTAATGAAAAGATCATAAAAGAAACAAAAATAATCTTGGCAGGGGCTCATGCAAGGATGATCTCAGGCTGGATTAGACCAGTCAAAACAGCTACTGGAGTCGCCTCACCCTGTGTCTATTATTGAGTCAGCCATGATGCTTAGGACCCACAGCCCCAGCAGCTGGCCAGAGAGGGAGGTGGATCTCTGAGGCCATTCCACAGGGGGAATGGTCCTCTGTCCTGCAGGGCCCACCCTCCTTTGTAAGCATGCTGCCTGGGGCAAGGCTTTCATGGAGTCCACACCATGGGAGCTCTACTACTCATGGGGGATTGGCAGGAAGTCTCTGCTCATGCGCACACACCACCAACTAGCTGGAGGATCTCCGTGAACAAAGCCTGAGGCAGACAACAAGCCCACTAACTGATGCTGTAAGAGCTACAATCAGCATCCAGAAACCTGCAACTGGGAGTAAGAGGCAGCATACCTTGGTCCCAGCCCCTCCCACTCTAATCTACAAAGAGTGACATTGCAAAGCAGAGGGTTTTCATAAAGCACTTCCAGGACTGTGGAATGAGCAGCCTCGTTTGTGGACATGGATACTCTGTGATCCAGACGTACTACCTCCTCCCTTACAGTCAGCTGAGACAAAAACCCTTGCAAGCAGAAAGCCATGCATCTGAACAGTATCCACCAGCCACTCATGTGCAGCACAGCTGCCTCCAAAGAGCCTTCCTGAGTGAGAGAGAAATCATGCAGAAGCCTGGTCTGCACTCAAGAGAGTTTTATGAGCGTAGGGAGGCGTGGTGGGCAAGTCTGGCCGACCCCAGTGGCTGAATTGAATTTACATGGCCTAGATTGGTCAATCCAGGTACAGGAACCACCCAGGTGACCTCCCCTTCATGGCCAGAAATCTGGACCTCTGAGCATGCACAGGGTGCCTCTCCTAACTGGGCTCTTATCTTGGCCCTATGGGCATGCATAACGGATGCCCCAGTCCCTAGTATAGCTACCTAACATTTGCCCCCCTGAAGAGATATGGACCCAAATCTTTGGGGGTACTGGGCGACGACATCTCTAGCTGCTTCCTGCTGGCAAAAGGGGCGAGGTGGGGCTTTGGGTCCATACCCTTCCTACACTGCTGGGAGGGGTTGTCCATTGAGGGCAACTTTATCCAGGATGGATAAGGTTGAGGTGGTCCAGGAGATGGTAGTCGTGGACCTGGCACACTTGGTTCAGAAGCTTTAATCACCCGATAACTTCTGAGAAAAACAAACGGTCTAAAAGGTGAACAGTTTGACTACGACAAGGCTAAGCTTGTGAGGTGGCAGTGGCCTTGAAATTAGGTGAGTGTCACAGGAAACAAAAATAATCTTAGGATTACCAGACATGTGTGTTTGTTCATTGGAAGTACAGGAAGAGGGATAAAAGCATTCACACTTTCCCCTAGGAGGGCACAGGTTTGGGCACTACTAGGTGCAGTCGGATCACTGATTCATTTATGATGCTAAGGTCTTGGACCCGCTGATAAGACCCATCCTTCTTTTTAACCCTATAACGCTTCAATTTTAATTTTTGGAAAAATTTTCTTTTTGTTGTGGTCTTTCATAGTTATAAATATATATATATGTATTAATATATACATTTTTTAATGTTATGAAAACATCATGCTTCGCGTTATAGAGTTAAATGGAAATAGTGGGCTAGTGCAGGACGAGTCAAATGTGACCAAAATAGAGTACCTGCCTAAGCCATTTTGAATTTTCTTGGGTTCAATTGGAGTAAAGACTTGTAAATTACCCGGGGTCCAAATTCCCATGGTGCCTCCTACAACGGGTAGAATGTTCAGGGATGTTTCAGGGCTGGGAGATTAATAACCCCTAAGTCCAGGATACCTTAGGACAGGGGTCCTTAAACTGTTTACCCAGGGGGCCAGTTCACTATCCCTCAGGCCTTTTGAAGGAAAGACTATAGTTTCAAAAATCAAATATTACGAACAAATTCATGTGCACACTGCACATCTTGATTTGAAGTTCAAAAAAAAAATAAATGGGGCACATACACCCGACAGAAAGGATCAGCGTCCTCGGCTGTCTGCATGTGGCCCACAGGTTGTAGTTTGAGGACCCCTGCTCTCGGCATTCACCAAGAGGATGTGGTTTCAACCCAAAAGCTTGGAGACTCTACAATTTGTTTAAAAGTGATGGGGCAGAAGGAGTCCCTGATTGACCCACGCAAGACTAGTTTTCCCATCCCCTATTACTAAGAGTTCATAGTTATGGTTAAAGGGAACCAGGATATCCCGATCTGATCCCGTTACTTCAAGTGTGGGCTGACATTGCCACTAAGAAGCCTGCAAATATAAAAGACTTACTCCCTCCCGCAAAGAAAGGGCCCTTGTTTCCATGGTTTCAGGAAACATGGAAGGACCGGAAAAACAAATGGTCCAAGTTCCCAAAACCACATAGGTGGAGGCCATCCCTCCCCATCACCCTCCCCCACCCCTCCCCTCCCTCACCCCTCCCCTCCCCCATCCCTCCCCCACCCTTCCCCTCCCCTCCCCTCCCCATCACTCTCCCCTAATCGGCTTTATCCCATTTTGCAGGAGAACTCTGGGAGTGGGAGAGCTGGCTTCAAACCCTTTCTTTCAACCCCCGCCCTATAAGGTTTCTAGGGTCCAGAAATAGAAAACTTCTAACAGGCCCTTATTGAGTCACTCCCTCCCCCACCGGCCCCCCAATCTCACCCCCACCCTTAACAAGCAGCCCCCCCACACACTAGTACTGGTATGACTTCCATACTCATCAGCCCACCTGGAATGCTTGCCAACAACTTCTCCAGGTGCTGTTCACAACGGAGGAGGGCAGCCCTTCCAGACAGAGGCCCAGTAAGCAGTCAGTGAACCTGATGGTCAGCGAGCGGGCACTCCCCACTTGAGAGAAACTCTTTTGGCCACTACACCAACAATGTGGGATCTCAATTCCTAGCAAGGCCCAGAGGGCTTTACCAGGTATCACCCATTGCTCTTACATGACCCTCTGCGGAAGAGCTAGGAAACCTATAAATTTATCTAAGGTCAGTGAGAATTTTCAGGCTAAGAGAATGTCCGCCTGCCTTTCTAGAGTGGTTGATGGAAACCTACAGGCTTTATACCCCTAACAGCCCGGAGGCCCCGAGAACAGGAGGGCAATAAATATTGCCTTTATGACTCAGTCAGTCTGCCTCAGACCTGAAAAAGAAGTGGGAAGGGTTCAAGGGAAAAATCTTAGTGATTTGATACAAGTGGTTCATTGAGTATATAACAACCGAGATGACCCTAGCACGACAGAGACAAAGAAACTAGCTAAAATACTAGGAATTGCCATGAGAGACCCCAGAGACTCAGGAAAAGGAGAGCATGGCCCACTCACGGAGAGACTAACCTGTGGGCACTGCCAAGCGATGGGGAAGGATCAATGTGCCTACTGCAGGAAAGAAGGACACTGGAAAAATCAGTGCCTTGAAAACCCCAGGAGAGGTCCACGACCCTCCACAAGAGTGGACGGGCCTCATCTGCAACGAGAAAGACCCAAGCAAGAGACAATAAGGCTTGAAGAGCTGCATGAAGGGGTCAGGGCTCTGTTTCACTTCGCCGCCAAAACCCAGGCTAACACTCCATATAGGCCAGGCAGTAAATTTCTTGGTGGACACAGGGGCCACCTTCTCAGGTTCAGAAAGGAATACGGGCACATTTACAAAAAGAAAGATGTGTATTACTGTGAGCCTATGATTCCTTCCACAGATAACTCACACCAGAATGTTTGCATGGAGGTTAGGTGGGCTTCCCAAGACAACAAGATAACAAATATCTATCTGCCCTTTCTCCCAGTTAGCCACCTGGTTATGATGGCACTGGCTCCTGGCTCAGCTGCTGAGTCAGTGAAGCAGTTATAGCAGGAGAAGACTAGGTGGCCGGTGGCCATCAACGGAAGGACCAAATCTCCACAGTGGGCTTCCTGTTTCAATATGGAGCCACGTCTGTCACCTACTGGACACCATCTCTATTCTGAGCTCATAATTGCCACCCCAGGTCTCAAATGCAGCGCGCAGATACACACTATATGAAACAGTCTCTGATTAACCCCTCTCGATAACTTGCTGACATGGGCTTCTGGATAATCCAGTACATTTACTTTCCAGATGAGAAAACTCCCTCAAAAACACACAGGAGTTGACCCAGAGACAAAAACTGGTTAACAACAAAGTCATATTCACAACCAGCGTCTGGACCAAGAGCACGGTGCCCCACAGAACTGTGCCCATCGAGAAGTCAATATCTCCTGGACTCTCAAAAGATCTGAGCTGATGCCCCCCCTCCCACCTCCTTGCAGCCCCCAAAGATTGTATTTCACAGGATGGCACCGGAGCTGCAGCTCGCGGAGAGGGACATATCTGATCAGAGAACACAGAGCAGAACAAGGGGGAGGAGGGGAGAATGGAGCACATCCTGGCCCACTATACCTTGAGGATGATGTTCCCAATCAGAGAAGCCAGTCCACAGAAAAGACCACATGGGCAGCCCCACGATGAGAAACGTCCCTCAAAGTCCCATTGCCCTAGAGGGGACAACACTGGAGACACAGTGTGGGAACTGCGCCCGAACTGATCTTGCTACATCGAGGCATGACACTAAGGGAGTGCAGCGGAAGAGAAAGAAAACGGAGCATCAAAGTCCCCGGGGAATACCAAAGGTGGACTTTGTGGTCAGGGCTCGGTGCCCCAACAGACTGGACTGGAAAACACTCCTAAAGTTCACCACACAGTCCTTGTACTAACTATGAGCTTTTCTTTCTTGGTTAGTTTTGTTTTCTTTTAGTGTCATTGGATTTTTGTTGTCTTGGTTTTTTTGGGTTGCTTGTCTTGGTTTTGTGCATGTTATTACCTTTTCTGGTCTGTCTAAATTAGATAGGCTGGATGTCCAATCTGGAGGACAAAACCCAGGACCAACACTTCTGGGGTGTGGGGCATGGGAAAGAGGGAGGTGGGCGTAAAGGAAGCGGTGTTAAGAAACCCAGAAACAAGAGAACAGGAAGTCATGCATATCCGTGGTGAGGTAGATGTAGGAGGCCTGGTAGGGTGGGATCAAGGGTAATGGAACCAAGAAGAATTACTGAAACCCAAAGGAAGACTGAGCATGGCAGTGGGCACAAGAGGAAAATGAAAGGGAAATAGAAGAGCAAGCGAGGAAGCAAGGGCCTGTTATAGAGGTCTTTTAAAAAGTATGTCCATATGTAAATATATTCATATATGAGCATGGGGAAATAGACCTACGTCCATGTATTTATAGGTTTCGTATTAAGGTAGCAGATGGACTCTGGGCCTCCACTCAAATACTCCCTCATTGCAAGAATACTTTGTTCTATTAAACTGGCATTCTATGGTGCTCACCTTCCCCACAGGTACACTGAAGACAAAGCTGATGGTGCCCAGCTGTCAAAAGATATAGCGTCTGAGGTCTTAAAAGCTTGAATGTAAACAAGCGGCCACCTAGCTCAGAAGCAACAAAGCCCACATGGAATAATCACACCAGCCTATGAGATCACGAGGTTTCGAAGGGATCAGGTGTCAGGCATCATCAGAACAAAAACATCTTATTGGGAATGAGAAGAGTGCTTGGTAGAGACCCAAAGCCCATTTCCAGACCACTGGACAATACCTTACAGAAGGGTCTCAGAGAGGAGATGAGCCAAGACTAGGTACGAGATAGCAATGATGAAACACAACTTTCCTCCAGTTGCTAAATGCTTTCTCTCCCCCCATTATCATGACCCCAATTCTACCTTACAAATCTGGCTAGACCAGATAATGTACACTGGTACAGATAGCAACTGGAAACACAGGGAATCCAGGGTGGATGAGTCCTTTAGGACCAGTATTATGAGTGAAGACACTGAGAGGGTAAGCGGGAGGGCAGTTTGGAAACGGGGAACTGATTACAAGGATGTACATTTTACTTCAACAGAAAAGTGGGTGAAGGGGGATATCAGACAGTGCAAGATATGACAAAAATTAGTAAATTACCAAGGATTGATGAGCGAGGGGTAGCGCACATGGGGGGTGGGGATGGGAATGAGGAGCTGAGGCCATGGGCTTGGGTGGAGAGTGGATATTTTGAGAATGAGGGAAATGAATGTACAAATGTGCTTTACACAACTGATGTATGCATAGAATGTGTTTAGTGTTGTATGAGCCCCTAATAAAACGTTAAAAAAAAAAAAAAGATCTGGGCAGAGGACTCATTCAAGGATCATCTCAGGCTGGATTAGACCCTTCTAAGTAGAAAGTCCTGCATCTGAACAGTATCCACCAGCCATTCATGTCCAGTTCTGCTGCCTCCAAAGAGCCTTCCTGGGTTTGTCAGATCTCTCTGGGGACAGACAGACCTTGGTCCTCTGCTCTGCGTGAGAAAGAATGCATGTAGAAGCCTGATTGTCATCCAAGTGGGTTTTATGAGCATTAGGGAGGCATGGTGGGCAACCCTGGTCAACCCCAGCAGCTGAATTTAATTTACTTGGCCTTGGTGGGTCAATCAAGTTGCAGCACTCACCCAGGTGTACCTCCTCTTCCTGGCCGGAAACCTGAACCTCTGAGCACGCACAGTGTGCCACTCCTTCTTGGGCTGCTACCTTGGCTCTCTGGGCATGCATAATGGACACCCCAGTCCCTAGGATAGCTACCTAACATTTGCCCCCTGAAGAGGTATGGACCCAAATCTTTGGGGTACTGGGCGACGACATCTCTAAGTACTTCCTGCTGCAAAAGGGGCAAATGGGGCTCAGAAGGGATTGTCCACTCAGGTCCCAGGATGGATAAAGTTGAGGTTGTTCAGGAAATCGTGGTCCTACAGCTGGCACACTTGGTTTGGAGGCCTTGGTAACCTGAGAACTTCTGGAAAAACAAACAAAAAGACAAAAGGTTGAAGAGTTTAAGTGAGACAAGTCTAAGATTCGGAGGAGGTAGTTCCCTTCAAGTTAGGTGAGTGTCACAAGAAATAAGTATACTTAGGATTATCAGGCATGTGTTTGTTCACTCTAAGTACAGGAACGGGGATTAAAGCATTCACAATTTCCCTAGGAGGGCACAGGGTTTGGGCACTACTAGGTGCAGTGGGATCACTGCTTCATTTATGATCCTAAGGTCTTACACCTGCTGATAAGACCCATCCTTTTTAACCGTATAATGGCTCAATTTTCAATTTTGGGAAAATGTTTTTGTTTTTATTCTTTATTTTCAAAGTTATCTATCTATTTATCTGTCTGTTTATCTATCTATCTATTAATATATACATTTCTTTATATGTTATGGAAATATGCTCAGCGTTATAGAGTTAAATGGTAATATTGGGGTACTACAGGGGGAGTCAACAGTAATCAAAAGTAGAGTAACTGCCTAAGTCATTTTTAATTTTCTTGGCTTCAATTTGAATAAAAGGCTGGTAAATTACCCAGGGACCAAATTTCCCTGGTGCCTCTACTATGGGTAGAATGATCAGGGGTGTGTCAGGGCTGCGAGAATAGTAACCCCTAAGTCCAGGATCCCTTAGGGCAGGGGTCCTCAAACTGTTTACCTAGGGGGCCAGTTCTGTCCCTCAGATCATTGGAGGGTCAGACTATAGATTTTTAAAAACCTATGAACAAGTTCCTATGCACACTGCACGAGCCGGCTGCTAAGCAGGACAGGCAGAGGCAGCAAAAACACCCTGAGGGTGGAATAAATGTCGTCAGGCCACATGTGCCCCACGGGCCACAGTTTGAGGACGCCTGCCTTAGGGGTTCCTGTGTGCACTGGGGATGAAGGTCTCTACTGCTCCTCAAAAGGAGAAATGCTCTAACTTCTGGCATCTCCGCCCATTTCCCATCACTCTACAGAACTGTTCCAGGTGAATCAGGGTTGGAAGGAAAAGTGTGCCATTCTCTGACCACCATTCTCCTTTCTCAAATAAAGTTGCATAGTGTATCAGCTTTTGTTTGTCTAGCCTCTGTGTCAACTCTATCCCAATTGGACAGGATTCATGCAAGGGGGCAATTCCTGAGTATGAAGCTGCTAAGTCCCATCTGGAAAGCACAAAACAAGGCTATTTAGAGCTTGCTGCCTCAAGGTCAATAACCCCGCTTCAGAGCAGACCCCTGGTGTGCTATTAAACTGATGCCTCTGACAGGTGCCCCCACCATAGACAAAGGGTCAAAGAGCAGTCACTGTGGGCGACTTTAGGTCCAACCATTTTCTAGACAATAAGCTAGGAGGACCACTGCTTGGGATGGCCCCACAGCCTTCCAAGATGCCTGCTGGCAGGAGCAGACTCTCAAATCTCTGAAGGGAAGGGGCATCTGGCAGCTCAGGGAACCTTTAGGAAAATTGGAATTTCTGGCTGGAACATCATGGCAGCTGAGCTATATTAAGAGCTGTCCCCAAAAGTGCGTGAAGAAACACCACTGAAAGCCGAAAAGTAAGGGTTACCCAGGCTAGGCTTCCGAACGCCTTTGTCTTAAGACTGAGCAACGGAAAACCAGCCAGTAACAAGGAACAAACCTACACTGGTAGAACACTAACCCTAGAACACCTGAAGTTTTCAATGCAGGAAATAATATTTTTTTTGTTTTTATTCTTTACTTTCATTGTTATCAATATATATAACAACCAAAGTATATTTTAAAAGTACAAATTTTCAAAAATATAACCAAATTGTCATATTTATAATATATAATTTTGGTGCCAGATACATTTTAATTAAATGTTACAAAAAAGTCCTGCTCAGTGTTATAGGGCTCAAGCAGCTTGTTTTAAAAACCAGGAGAAAGGCAAAGGGAACGGAGGGTAAAAGGGAAACATTTGGCTGCCGGGACAAGGCAGGGCTATCTCCCAGGCCTAAATCAACCAGCTCCCGAGGCAGTGCCCTTCCACGTGTTTGGACTGGTGGGCACCATTTTGGCCAGGGTCATAGGCCCTGTTTCCCCATGGCGGCTATGTAGGTTCTCTGGGAAAACCATAAAGAGCCTTGATAATGGTGAAGCCATTCTGAACTGACAGAAGCCACCATGAAAGGTAAATAAAGTAGCTATGAACTGTCAATGAACTAGCTGATATTGGGGTGGTAGGCCGTGCAGACGTAGCCCAAGGGAATGTCCCAAAGGAAATGGATGTTCAGAAGGCTTTTGAGAACAAGAGCAGTTTTTGTTCAACTAAGAATGGCTAACCGCAACACCCCACTTCTCTACTCTGCCTGCTTGCACACCTGCACATTGCACAAGTATAAAAACCTTTGGAAAATTCAACTGGGGGCTGCTCAGTCTCCTCTCAAGAGGGCTGACAGACCCTGTGCAGAAAATAAAACTTTTTCTGTTGAACTTGCCGGTGGTCGGAGATGCTTTCTTTCTGGGAATGGACAGTAGCTACAACATTTCGAGGTGCACCGAGATCCGAGTGCCACTGTCGGAGCCTGCTTAGAAAGGGGAACCAGGACATCCTGATCTGATCCCTTAAATTCATGTGTGGATTGACATTGCCACTAAGAAGCCAACATATATAAAAGACTTACTTCCTCCCCCAACATAAAGAGTTCTTGTTTCCAAGATTTCAGTAAACATGGCAGGACCGGAAAAACAACCTGTCCAAGTTCCTAAAACCACCAAGGTGGAGGCTGTCCCTGTCCCTCCCCCCTCCCTTCCCCCTTTCCCTACCTGTCTGATTTATCCCATTTTGCAAGAGGACTCTGGGAGCAGGAGAGCTGGCTTCCGACCCTTGGTGCCGCTGCCACCCTATCAGGTTCCCAAGGGGCCGGAGAGAGGAATACTCACAGCCTCTTTTTGAGCCCCCCCACCCCACAACAAATACACTAGGGCAGGCATGTCTTAACAACCCCCAGAGAAAGATCACTCAGCAGCAGCCATTCTCCCCTTAAGGCAAGCAGCCCCCAAACCTGGGAAGACTCCCGAATCCCTTTTTCAGTATATGTTCCCTTTTGTTCCAGGGGTTTGTATAATTGGAACCAACAAAACCCCTTTTTTCTGACAAACCATAAGGTCTGATTTCTTTGCTAGATATGGTTTTCCATACTCATCAGCCCACCTGAGGTGATTTCCTGCAACTTCTCCAGGTGCTGTTCATATCAGAGGAATGGGACCCCTTCCAGAGAGGCCCAGAAGGCAGTCAATGGACCTAATGGTCAGCCAGCGGGCACTCCCCACTTGAGAGAAATTTTTTCCCCACTGCACAACCAATGTGGGATCCAAACTCCTAGCAAGGCCCAGAGGGCTTAAGCAGATATCACCAGTTGCTCTTGCAGGGCCTCCGCTTAACCACTAGGAAGCCTATAAATTTATCTAAGGTCAGTGAGAATTCTCAGGCTCCTACAAGAGAATGTCCGCCTGCCTTTTTAGAGTGGCTGATGGACGCCTACGGGCTTTATACCCCTATTGACCTGAAAGCCCCCTGAGAACAGGAGGGAAGTAAGTATTGCCTGTATTATTCAGTCAGTCTGCCTCAGACATGAAAAAGAAGTGGGAAGGGTTTGAAGGGAAAAATCCTAGTGATTTGGTAGAAGTGGCTCATTGAGTGTATAACAACAGAGACAAAGAAACTAGCTAAAATACTAGTAATTGCCATGAGAGACCCCAGAGGCTCAGGAAAAGGAGAGCATGGCCCACTCACGGAGAGACTAACCTGTGGGCACCACCAAGCCCCGAAGAAGGATCAATGTGCCTACTGCAGGAAAGAAGGACATTGGAAACATCAGTCCCTTGAAAACGCCAGGAGAGGTGCACGACCCTCCACTAGAGAGGACGGGCCTCATTCACACCTAGAAAGACCCAAGCAGGAGACAATAATGCTTGAAGAAGCTGAATGAAGGTGTCAGGGCTGTTTCACTTGGCCTCCAGGATCCCACGCTAACACTCCAAAAAGGGGGCCAGCCAGTAAATTTCTTGGTGGACACAGGGGCCACCTTCTTGGTTTTGGAAAAGACTACAGGTGCATTGTCAAAAGGAAAGATTTTAATTACAGGTGCCACATGGCAGACCCAAGCATACCCATGGACAACGGCCAGAATAACAGATTTAGCACAAGAGACAGTTCCACACTCCTTCCTGGTAATGCCTCAGGGCCCCTTTCCCCTAATTGGTCGGGATTTATTACGATAAATGGTGGCCATGATTACTTTCTCATCTGCTGCAACCACCTTAACCCTTGAACTTGAAAAGGCAAAGGTTTTGCTCACCGCTCCACTGCCAGAGGGATATGTGTTTTATCAAAGAGCAGAAGAAACCTCCTCAAAGGAACTTCTTGATAAATGGCTAAAAGATATTCCTTTTGTTTGGGCAGAGAACAACCTGCCAGACCTTGCTGAACATCAGGTGCCTGCGGTCGTACAACTTCTGAGCTCAGCCACACTGGTGAGTGTCAAGCAAAACCCTACTCCCTGGAAAGCACAGGTGGGTATTGCTGTTCACATATGCAGACTAAAGAGGACAGGCATTTTGGTGCCCTGCAAGTCCACATGGAACGCTCCCCTGCTGCCCATGCCGAAACCGGGAACTGAGGACTTCCAAATGGTGCAGGATCTCGGAGAGGTAAATGCGAGGGTAGAAACTGTCCACTCCACGGTACCAAACTCCGAGACCCTCCTGAGTACTATCCCATCAAACTGAATTTGTTATACTGTTTTGGACTTAAAGGATGCTTTGTTCTCCATACCCTTGTCCTCTGTACGTCAACCCAATGAAGACTTACAGGAATACAAGGAGGAACACCCCCAAACCCCCTTGCTCCAGTATGAAGATAACCTCCTCCTGGCCTCCGAAACCCTGGAGGAATGCCCAAGTGCTACCGAGGACCTGTTAATAGTCCTTGGCCAATTGGGGTCCAGGTAATCTGCAAGAGAGGCTCAACTGTGTGTCAATAAAACTGTATACCTAGGCTACCAACTGGAGGAGGGAAAACAGACCTTGTCCCCCAGCCGCACTGAGGTGATCCTCAAAATCCCAGTCCCTGAGACTAAGAGGCAGGTGTGAGAGTTTCTAGGATTTGTGGGGTACTGTCCATTGTGGAATTTGGGATTTGAGGGATTAGCCAAACTCCTATATGCAAGTACTGGGGAAAGGAAAAAACTTCAATGGACTGAAGTAGAACAGCAAGCCTTTGAATCCTTAAAAACGTCGTTCATATGGGCACCCTCTCTTCCCCTTCCAGACATAGAAAATCCCTTCCAATTGTCTATGAGGCCAGGGGCACAGCAAAAGGAATGCTAACTCAGAACTTGCAGCCATGAAAGAGACCTGTGGCCGATCTTTCAATCACACTAGACTCTGTAACTGCAGGATGGCCGAGCTGCATGCGAGCTGAGGCTGCCACGGCCATCCTAGTTATAGAAGCTAGGAAGCTTACACTGGGGCAGGATATTGCTGGGGTAGGGGGACCTATGGTTGAGCCCCTCCTAACAAGTCCCCTGGACCGGTGGATCTCGAATGCCAGGATTATACCACAAATCCCCAAGGTAATGGCCATGACCATGCCATCCCAAGTGTTACTGCCACAACCTACATACTCGGAAAATGATCTAAAGGTAAGCCAAGAGCTGGGCTGCCAAAGAAACTCGGAGCATCCAGGTGGCTGCTCCATCCTGATGGAAGAAGATTCATGCCAGAAGCTCTGGGAGAGATCTGATTCAAGGACTACATGAAGGTATGCACTCAGGATCCTCTAAATGGTCTCAGTTGCTCCTCAGGTACTTTTACATACCCAGGCTTGGACACTGGGTGGCAGATGACACCACTGTTGCTTGCACTGTGCTCGCTCGGGGAAACATCCCTAGAAAAGAAAAGGAGCAACCCCAACCACAAGCTCGAGGTAGTACTCCTGGAGAATTCTGGGAGGTGGACTTTATGGATATCAAACTTAGAAAGTATGGCTACGGGTATTTGCTGGTGCTAGTGGACACCTATTTTGGATGGGTGGGAGCCTTCCCAACAAAGAAGGACACTTCTGCCACTGGGTGTAAATTATTAGTAACTAAAATTGTCCCTAGATTTGGCTTCCCACCACCTTGGGGTCCAACAATGGCCCAGTATTCATTGCTCAAATTACTAAAGTATTAGCAATGCTTCTAAATATTAACTGGAAGCTCTACTGGGCTTATAGGCCCCAAAGTTCAAGGCAAGTAGAAAGAATAAACAGAACCCTAAAGGAATTGTTAGTTAAGTTGCATTTAGAAACTGGCGAGAACTGGATTGATCCTTTCTTTACCTTTTGCCCTACTTCGAGTCCGATGCACTCCCTATGTGAAAAGCACGACCCCGTTTGAATTTAAGTTTGGCAGACCTTCCCCAATTCTCCCAAGACTGAAGGAAGTAGAAGTAATGGAAGTCACTACTTGTTCCTTCATGAAGTGCCTGCAGGCTGTCCAGCAGGTGAGACAAATCATCTGCTCCGACACCTTCATTTTGGGCCCAACCAAGGGAAAGGTGAAGAGGCAGCCCACAACTTGCAACCTGGAGACTGAACGTGGGTAAAGAAGCACTGACCCGAGACCTTAGAACCTAGGGGGACTGGCCCATACTAGGTGATACTTATAACACCAACTGCTATTAAAGTAGTGGGGAAGGGGCCGTGGATTCATCAGTCACAAGTCAAAAAAAGCCCTCCCTGAGCATATCCTGAAAAGATGAACACTCAGAAAGACAGAAAAACCCTCAAAATTAAGGCTTTACAGAACTTAATTGTTTTTGTCTGAGCATTGCTGACAGCACCCGCCATTTCGCCCAACCACAAACACATCTGTGGACTGCTACTCGAACCTCCAACAGTGAATATGTAACTTCTTACACTGGGTCTGACCCCCGTTTCCGCTTTGATTTGTTTGATTTGCTAGGAAAGAGCTGGCATTCCGGATCCTTTAAAGGTAAAGGGCACAATGGGGCCCATAACCGGAATCCCGTCCTATGGGTGCGGAATACCCTCTATAGAAAGAAGGCTCCAAACACACCATTTCTATAGATGCCCGGCTCATGGGCTCCCTAACTGCCAAGGGGAGGGACATTGCCATTGTGCAGCTTAGGGTTGTGAAACTATCATCTTCAGGGTGGAAACTTGTTAAAGACGACCCTATTGTTTTTACAAGAATGGGACTCAAGTCGGAGGGGTTTGATCCCACCACGTGTATGGTTTCCAAATGTAACCCAATAAGAACTGGATTCAAGCGTTATTGGGTTCACTGGGAACACATGGGGAATTCAGTATTATGTAAATGATAGAGATCCCGGGACAACCTTTACTATGCAGCAAAGTAAAATATGGCAACTTCCTGTCCATAAATAGGCCCAAACCTGGTGATAAATCCTGAAGAGCCACAGCTGGGTGTCATTAAGATTCCTTTGCCGCACCCTCCAGACTCTTCAGTAACTTTCCCGTTCACTGCCAGCCCAACTCAAAGGGCCCTTCCCATTCAGGAGCCACCTCAAGGTTCTGTGTTTGATACTCTGGATGCTGTATTCCAATTTATGAACTCAAATCCTAACCTCGCAACTGATTGTTGGCTTTGTCTGAACCCTGCTCCCCCTTACTCGGTAGGCACAGCTACAAATAGCACTATTGGTGCAGAGCGTAATCCAATTAGAAATGTTAGTAAGAAGGATTACACGAAGCAGCAGTCTGTAGGTGAGGTTAGAGTGGACTCAACTCTAGCTCACTTTAAAAGATTACCAAGGGCGAAGACTGTTTTTATTCATCTAATTATCCCTTTAATATATCAAAATATCAAGATTTTTGCCTTCAAGCTGTTCCTATTGAACCAAATGGTGATCCTTATTTGTTATCTGCCCCAACGGGTACTTGCTTTACTTGTTCCACAGGACTAGCACCCTGTCTCCTTTCCCCAGTATTAGCAGCAGACCCGGGTATTTGTGTCCTAGTGCATGTTATTCCTCAAGTGTACCTGTGTTCTGGTGAAGGAGGTAGGGATAACTTTGGAATTTCTGGATGAGCTAAAAGAGCCCCAATGTCAGTCCCACTGTTAACGGGGCTTGGGATTATGGGATTAGCTGCAGTCGGGTCAGTTGCTTTAATACAAGGAAACTTAAACTATCAGACTCTTAGTCAGCAAATTGCTTTAGATTTACAGGGATAAAAATACCATGTTTCCCATTTAGAAAGATCCTTAGACTCCCTTGTAGAAGTGTGTTGCCAAACTGCCGAGGGCTTGACTTGCTCCTTTTGAAACAAGGAGTGTTGTGCATGGCATTAGGAGAAACTTGTTTTATGCAAACCATTCAGGAATCATTAAAGATAGTTTAGCCCTGGTTAGGAAAAGATTAGAGGAAAGAGTCAAGAAAAGAAATGAAGAAACCAATTGGTTTGAAAAGCTACTTAATTGGGCAACCTGGCGAACCACCCTAGTAACGCCCCTAGCCGGATCCCTAATCCTCCTCCTGCTAAACCTCACGTTTGGACCAATAATAACCAATAAGCTAGTGGCAGTCCTCAAACAGAAAGTACAAACCATAAAACTCTTAGTGCTGAGCCCACCATACACTGGGCTGGCTACCGCAGATTCAATGATTTGAACTCGGCTAAGAAGAGGAGGGAATGTAGCAGCTCTGGGCAAAGCTTAAACAGCCTTGACAAGAGAAGTCATTTTGAGCTGATAGAAGCCATTATGAACAGTAAATAAACTAGCTATGAACTGTCAACGAACTAGCTGATATTGGGGAGGTAGGCTGTGCAGACGTAGCCCAAGGGAACGTACGGAAGGAAAGACCAGAGCAGGTAATGTTCAACTAAGAATGGCTAACTGCAACACCCTGCTTCTCTACCTGCTTGCATACCTGCACATTGCAAAAGTATAAAAACCTTTGGAAAATTAGACTGGGGGCCACTCAGTCTCCTCTCAAGAGAGCTGACAGTCTCTGCGCAGAAAATAAAACTTGTTCTGTTGAACTTGCCCGCGGTCTGGGTGGCTTTCTTTCTGGGAAGAGACAGTAGCTACAACAGACACAGGTGGCGCCATTCTGCCTGGGAGTGGAGTCATGTGGCTGGGAAAATGGAAGCCGCAGATTGTGGCCTAGCCGAAAGCCAGCCTGGAGCCAACCACCCAGCCAGAGACCGGCCCAAACCAACAGGGTAGATGTGGGCGCTCCCAGCCATCCTGATTGGCGGAGCCGCAGCACACCACTGTGTCCCAGTCTTGGTGCAACAGACTCCATTTTGAGGCCTGCACCTCCATCTTAGCTCTCAAGACTGACCCCTAACCGACCTCCCCTCCCCTGCTCTACCCCAAATTCCTGGAACCAGCTCGTCCCAAAGCCAGAATGTTTTCTGAATATATGGTCACTCCACCCCTCCCTCACATATAGATAAGATTAACGACCCCTCTGAAGCACCTATGTGCGCAGATCCTCCCCAGCCATGATCAAAATACTCTACGGACAACCTTTTCTTTTCTCGCCTCTTCCTGCAACTGATTGCCCTCTGCTAGCTTCGTACCTTCCATACTTGTCCTTGCTCCGCAACCTTCTTAGACAACACGAAAACTCCCCCATCCCTGAACCATCTCCGACCTCTGCTGATCACCAAAAACCAGTGCATCCTGGAAATGCTGTGTTAATTAAATCCCTAGCACCCAGACCCTTAGCACCCCGGTGGGAAGGCCCTTACACCGTAGTGCTCACTACTCCCTTGGCAGTCAAGGGTCTTGGAATAGATTCCTGGGTACATTTGTCCCGAGTCAAGGCAGCAGTGAACTCTGACCATGGCTCCCAGTGGTCTGACTCAGTCTAGTGGTCCTATGTCTCTCCGCCTCACTCGCCTCACCAAGCCAGCCAGCTAAACCTAACATAATTTCCCCTTTTGCTAGCGATTTTACTTGACTGAAAACTATACCAATTACGCCCGCACTAAGCGTTATGATTATTTGCTGGCCACCGCTGACTGCCCACCCACAGGGTGCAGAACACCCATATACTTAAATTTCACTGACTTTAAGCGGCATCAAGGAAAAGCTGATCCCATTATTTGCTACCTGTATGACCAGAAGGCAACTACCCAATGTGCAAAAAGGTGAATACAGAAAAATGTAGGGTGTCCTTGGTCTTCCTGCCAGATACTTTACCTTTCCCTTTGTCCCCAGGGATGATTCTACTACCATAAATCTAAATACACTCTCACAATCCCAGACCCCTGGGATAGCCGCTGGACACCTCTGGTTCCAGGAGCGTGGTACGCCACTCGCCGAGAGAAATTTCCAGACGCCAAACTCTATGTATGGAGGTCGCTACTCCAGGTCCAATCCACCATCCACTGTAATATTCAGATCCAAGACCTTCAACTCACTAAGCAAATTTCTAAACCTTCTGAGTCTCCCTTCTCCCAGCTTACCCTGCTACAGCAGGGACTGGCCATCGCCACTTTGCTGGACTAGCCAACCTCTCCACCTGCTGCATGTGTGCAGCCCTAGAACGCCCTCCTCTGGTAGCAGTACCAGGTCCTGCCCTGTCATTTTCATCCAACGTAAAGACCACAAAACCCATAACCATCCCCAATATTCCTCTGTACATCCAACCAGAAAACACTCAAGTGCCCTTTTGCTACTCCAATCCATCGACACAGACATGTAATGTCACCCAAATCCCCTCCAAACCACTAACAGCGCCAGAAAAAAATTTTCTTTTGGTGCAACTATACACTAAGCATTTAAACATCAGTTCTACCTTACCCTTTTGTGCCTGCCCATCACTCTGGTTCCGCAGCTCACTACATACACTCCGGCTGAGGTCCAGGACAAATACATCCAGGTATACAGTCGCCAAACTAAAAGAGCAGTTTTTCTTCCGATAGCAGTGAGAATCTCCTTAGCCTCAGCAGCAGGTGCAGTAGGACTCAGCGGCGGGACCCTTAGAACCTCTATCACCACAGCAGACAAGTTATCCACACGCTTCCAGCTGGCAGTTGATGCCTCTGCCAAATCTCTAGCCTCCCTGCAGAAACAAACAACCTCTGTTGCCCAAGTTGCCTTGCAGAGCCGCTGCACTTTAGACCTCATCACTGCTGAAAAAGGAGGAACCTGCTAATTCCTCCAGGAGGAATGCCGTTATTACATCAATAAGCTGGGAATTGTGGAAACTAGAGTCCAGACCCTCAACAAGCTAAACCGTGAGCTGCAAAACAACAGATTCAGAACAGACGGATCCTCTTCCTGGTGGAACTCTTCTCTGTACTCCTTCCTAGCCCCCATACTAGAACCCATAATTTTAGTAGTAATTTTGCTCTTAATTGCTCCTTGTCTCATTCAGCTCCTGCAAAGTTGACTCCGCGAAATCACCCGTATAGCAGTCCACCAGCAACAACAACCTCTCCACCCTGTGCCAGGCCGCAACTCCCAGTACTCTGCCTGGAAAAGCCCCTCCCCTTGCTCTTCGCCCACTACCCACAGGAAGCAGTTACAGAAATGGACTAATGTTGTCCCTTTTCCCTATAGGGTCAGTCTAAAACGTCCTGTCTTGGCACAACAGACTCCATTTTAGTTCTCAAGACTGACCCCTAACTGACCTCCCCTCCTCTGCTCAACCCCAAATTCCTGGAACCAGCTCCTCCCAAAGCCGGAAGGTTTTCTGAAGATATGGTCACTCCACGCGTCCCTGACATATGTAGGTAAGATTAACGACCTTCTCCCTTTGGAAGCACCTGTGTGCGCAGATCCACCCCCCCCCCAAGCTATGATTCTCCCCAGCTGTGCCTGCCAGCAGTGGGCATAAAAACGCCGCCAGGATTTTTTCCCTGGCGTGGCTTCAATAGCTCAATACCCTGAGTTGCTGAACCCGCCACAAGTTCGCAATAAAGCCTGCTTCTAAAACTTAATTAATTGGGTCTTTGATTCTGTTTTCGAGTCCAAATAAACTTTTACACTGAGCCTCGAGAAGGCTTTGGGAGTCAAAATCCTCCCAGCCTCCAGGCAGCAGCGTCCCAGCCCCCTCCCAAATGCAGCCCGGGAAGGCAGGCACAGAGAGGCACATCAAGTCCCGCACACCAGCAAGAAACGGCGCAAAGACCAACACCAGCAAGAAACGGCGCAAAGACAGACACCAGCAAGAAACGGCGCAAAGACCGACACCAGCAAGAAATGGCACAAAGTCCGACACCAGCAAGAAACGGCGCAAAGACCGACACCAGCAAGAAACGGCGCAAAGACCGACACCAGCAAGAAACGGCGCAAAGACCGACACCAGCAAGAAACGGCGCAAAGACCGACACCAGCAGGAAACGGCGCAAAGACTGACACCAGCAAGAAATGGCGCAAAGACCGACACAAAAGGCTGGGGCTGCGGCAATACGCTACAAGCGTCCCCAGGGGCCTCCACCGTATTGGGTGGGGCGCCACTTGGATTGGCTCACCTAGGCCAGGTGAACTCAACCCAACAATTCTCCCAAGGGTGGTGAGGTGAAAGGAGCCCAGAGGGGCCCACAACCCGTGAGATCAGCATGGGAAGGCCCACTCCTGGGCCCGGCTTACCTCATAGCTTCCAGTCACACAGCACCACTTCTGTTCGAACATCACCGCTTCTGTTGGACCTCACCTGGGGCAGGTGTGCCTCGGTCCTCGGCTCCACGCCAGAAACAGCTCACGCCGAGGCCTGGTTTGGGATCCTCTTGAGTTTTATGAGCGGTTAGGGAGGCGTGGTCGATGACGTAGTTCGACCTCATTGGCTGTATTGTTGAATTGAATTCACCTGGCCTAGGTGAGCCAATGTAGGTACAGCGCCCACCCAGGCGTAGCTCCCCCTGCTGGCTGGAAACCTGAACTTCTGAGCATGCAGTGAGCCTCTACTTCATGAGCCGGTAGCTCAGACCTCTGAGCTTGTGTAATGGGCCTGCCAGTCCCTATGCTAGCTCCCTAACAGGTTTTCCAGCCAAAGGTCTGCCTTCTGGGGCTGTTCTACAGAAAGCACTTGGTTCCTGACCCCTACGCATTCAGGGTGGTGGATGCCCTTGCTTCCATGCTTGCTTCTATGTAATTCTGGAATGGTCCTTGTTTCACACGGTCGGCGAGGTCAGGAATTCTGGGCTGGTTGGCTACCAGGCACAAAATAAATAGCCAACGGATTGAAATCTCAACCCCTATATTGGTTTATTATGGACCACACAGACTTGTCTTCTGGAACTTCCCTCCTCAATTTCTGAACCCTTGAACTCCTTGCCACCTCTACGTGGAAAACAAGGATTCCAAACTCCGATCACCACATCTGCCTGCCCCCCCCAGTCCCTCTGTGGTCCCCCTTGTCTTCCAGAGGTGCATTGTCAACCAGCAAAGTCGGGCCTCTCCATTTCTCAGAAGCTGCAGATTGTTACGTGACATCACCCTGTGTTTAAATGTTAGTGATTATGCTATCTAAAAAACAAATCTGAGCCAACTGGGGACAAACAAAACTCATTTCAAACACCAGCTCTGTCTCCCATAAGGTCCCGTGTACAACTGCTACAACACAACAGTGGGTCCTGCTGGGTCTCTACTATCATCTGGGAGGAAGGCTATTTATTACCGGGAATCCTACCTTGGTCCCTTGGTGTTAATTGCAGACTCACTGGGTGACGGATTGTATCTGACACGCACCATGTTTCCCGCAGCAAACACAACACTTTGTCAAACTCCGTTTGGTATTGCTCCATCCCTCCATCATTCTCCCTAATGACAAAAATAATTAACACATTCATATAAAAGCACAGGATGAGGAGAGCTTTAATTTATTCATCTAGTTCAGGGTCCTCCCTGTTATCAATATATGACAAGTTAATGTCATATATTAATTAAAAAGCAACAGTGAAGCAATTTAGGAAACTGAGGGATTGTCATGGGTCCTGGTTGTGACAGCATGTTTTGGGCATCATGGAAGATTACAGATTTGCCTTCTGTGGTATCTCATATCCATCATCCAAAAACTACCTGCTCTTAAGGGTAGAGAGAGTGAGCTTGTCTTTGAAAAAGGTGCCTGGGTCTCTTTTCCGGTTGCCGCAGCGCTAGGAACCATGAGTACCAAAGTCTCTCGCGACACCCTCTACGAGGCGGTGCGGGAAGTCCTGCACAGGAAGCAGCGCAAGCGCCGGAAGTTTTTGGAGACGGTGGAGCTGCAGATCAGCCTGAAGAACTACGACCCTCAGAAGGACAAATGCTTCTCTGGCACCGTCAGGCTTAAGTCCACCCCGTGCCCCAAGTTCTCAGTGTGTGTCCTTGGGGACCAGCAGCACTGTGACAAGCGAAGGCCGTGGAGATCCCTCACATGGACATCGAGGCGCTCAAGAAGCTCAACAAGAATAAGAAGTTGGTCAGAAAGCTGGTCAAGAAGTATGATGCCTTTTTGGCCTCAGAGACCCTGATCAAGCAGATTCCTCGAATTCTGGGCCAGGGCCTGAACAAGGCCGGGAAATTCCCTTCCCTGCTGACCCACAATGAGAACATGGTGGCCAAGGTCGACGAGGTGAAGTCCACCGTCAAGTTCCAGATGAAGAAGGTGCTGTGTCTGGCAGTGGCAGTTGGCCATGTGAAGATGACAGATGATGAACTCGTGTACAACATCCACTTGGCTGTCAACTTTTTGGTTTCGCTGCTGAAGAAGAATTGGCAGAATATCCGTGCTTTGTACATTAAGAGCACCGTGGGGAAACCCCAGCGCCTGTACTAAGCTACGGTTCAATAAACTTTATTGTTCCTGTTTAAAAAAAAAAAAAGAAAGAAAAAAGTGCCTGGGTTTGGTAGCTGCTCACAGGATAGCAGGTGTAACGTATTATGAGAATTTAACAAGGCTCTGAGAAGACGGTTATTGGAAGTTCTGGCTGGAGGGCAAGGCCATGACTCCTGAAAGATTCTGGATCCAAAAGTCAAGTCAGAACTGGATGCCACAGACTTTCTCAATCCAGCCCTCTTTGCCCCTCCCCTAAGGCCAATACATTTCTTTTTTTTTCTTTCATTATTTATTTATTTATTTTAATCGTTTTATTGGGGCTCATAAGGCTCTTATCACAATCTGTACATACATCAATTGAGCAAAGCACCCTTATACATTCGTTGCACTCATCACTCTCATAATTCACCTTCCACTTGGGTTCCTGGAATCAGCTCGGTTTCCCTTTTTTTCCCCCATCCCCCTCCCTCCCCGATCCCACCCCTGGTCCCTTGATAATTTATAAATAATTATTACATCTTATCTTACACTCCCCGGCGTCTCCCCTCACCCGCCTCCCCCTTGCCAATCTCCCAGAGAGGAGGTTACACATAGATCTCTGAGATCGGTTCTCCCTTTCTACATGCCCTTCCCTCCTGGTGTCGCCACTCCCACAGCTGGTGTTGAGGGGTTCGTCTGTCCTAGATTCCCTGTGCCTCCAGATCCCCACTGCACCGCTGTACATCCTCTGGTATAACCAGGTCCACAAGGCAAGGTAGGATTGGGGTCATGATGATTGGGAGGGGAGGAAGCGTTCAGGAACTAGAGGAAGGTTTTGAGTTTCATTGTTGCTACACTGAACCCTGAGTGGCCCATCTCCTCCTCACTACCCCTCTGGAAGGGGTGTCCAGCTGTCTACAGGTGGGCGTTGGGTCCCCATCATGCACTCCCCCTCTTTCACGGTGATGTGATTCTCACCACCACCCCACCTTTGATGTTGGAGACCTGGTCTCCTCTGTCCTTCATGATCACCTATGTTGGTGTGCTGCTTCCGTGTGGGCTCGGTTGCTTCTGGGCTAGATGGCCGCTTGTTTGCATTCAAGCCTTTAAGTCCCCAGACGCTATATCTCTCAGTAGCCGGGCACCATCCGCCTTCTTCACCACACTTGCTTATGCACACTTTCGTCTTCAGCCATTATGTGAGAGAGGTGATCACACAATGATTGATTTTGTTCCTTTGTATCTGCTACATGGTCCATTCAACACCTTGTATTCGCTTAGGCCGTGTGCTTCTTCTCTGTGGGCTTTGTTGCTTCTGAGCTAGATGGCCGCTTATTTGCCTTCAAGCCTTTAAGACCCCAGACGCTATATCTTTTTTTGATAAGCCGGGCACCATCAGCTTTCTTCACCACATTTGCTTACACACACGGCTGTCTTCAGTGATCATGTTGGGAAGATGGGTATCCTGCAATGGCTGCTTAGCAGGGTGAGGTGCTATTGTATTGGGGGATTATGCATGAGGAGACCCAATGTCCATCTGCTACCCTACTACTGAACCTATAAATATATGCATATAAATCTATTGCCCCCATAATCATAAATATGTTTACATATGTACATGTCTGTATTTAGGCTTCTCTGTATGCACTTTGCCTCCTACTCCTTTCCTCTATTTCCTTTCGCTTTCCTCCCGACCCATTACCATGTTTAGCCTTCATTCTGGATTCAGTAGTTCCTCTCAGTTACCTTGCTCTTGGTCACTCCCTTCCAGTCCTCCCCTCCCCTCCCTCCTCTGGTTTTGAACCATTCGCTGTTCCCTTGTCCCTGTGTTGGGCGACACCTCCTCCCTTCCCCTACCTCCCACGCTCTCATGTCCCTCCAGGACCGTTGGTCCTGTTGTTTTCTTCTCTCATTATTTGTCCAGCCTATCTTGTCTAGGTGGACCTGCTGACATAGTAATACGTGCATACAAATGGATATGACTTTGACTGCGCCCAAGTGGCCCATAAGAACATGGCTTTGACAGAAGCAACATCGACACGCTGATAAGCAGAAAAGCCACTAGCATACAAAATTTACTGGGTAAAAAAAACAAAACAAATTTAAAAAGACTAAACAAAAAGATAGCAAATATTAAAAGAAAAAATTGCTAGTAGTTCAAGGTCCTTTCATTGGCCTTTAGGAGTGTTTTCTAGGTGTAGCTTGTGAGGCGCCACGTCCTGGCCCAGAAGACCATCCTTTCTACTCCCTCGGGCTCCCTTTGCTCTGCTTCCTCCGCTGCTCCACTGCATGTCCCCAGTGTTTGCCTCAGTGTGGCGGGGTCAGCTCAGTTGCCCATCCCCCATTGTGTCTCAGGTGCTGTCCCGTGTAGGGCCATGTGTTGGTGCAGGATGTCATATCTCGTAGTGTGGTCAGCTGAATGGTCCTCTCTGTATGATGGGCTCTTCTAGCTGGTCTATCGACTTTGGGCTTGGTGGACCCAGGTGTACTCCACTATGTCCTTTCTCCTTCTTTTGTTTCAGCTTCCTTCTGGATGTGGTGTGGTGGGTCAGTTCCTTTCCCACTCCAGACAATCTATTTTTGTTTTCTGTGGTATTCCCTTCGAGTGTGGGGGTCGGCCTAATTCTGGTTTGGGCCGGCTTGTCGTCCAGCCTCTTTGTGTAGACCTCTGTACTTTGCGTTGTCCTCCTTGTTTGGTGTGTCGTGTTGGGGTCCGTATGCATGTTCCAAATCTGTGGGGACATAACCGATACTCTCCCCCGGGTGGGTTAGTACCCTGCCCCCCCCCATACCATCCATTCGGATTCTCCCCCTCCCGGTTCTCCCTCTCCCTACCCCACTACCCCTTCTTTATGCTGGGCTCTTATGTACCTCCCTAGGTGTGGCCTGTCCTCCCTCCAACTATCTATGCTTCCTCCCGTTTATTGTGGGATGGATGTTTATTCTTCTATTTCTGTCATGCTGATTGTACTTATCTCAGGGGACTCATGTTGTACCTGTCCCTTTGGGTCTGGCTTACCTCGCTTAACATAATTCCTTCCAGCTCTTCCCATGAAATAACGTGTTTCATGTGCTCATCGGTGCTTTTCAGTGCTGCATAATACTCCATTGTGTGTATGTGCCAAAGTTTGCTAATCCACTCGTCTGTCGATGGAAACTTAGGCTGTTTCAAAGTCTTTGCCATTGTGAATTGTGCCGCAATAAACATTGGAGCGCATATGACTGGTCGTGTTTTATTTGCTGCTTCAACCGGGTATATGCCCAGTAGAGGGATGGCTGGGTCATGAGGTAGATCAATTTCCATTTTCTTTAGGTATCGCCAGATTGCTTTCCACAGTGGCTGTACAAATGTACACGACCACCAGCAGTGGAGGAGGGTTCCTACTTCACCACAGCCCCTCCAACACTTGTTGCTCTCTGATTTACTGATCTGGGCTAGCCTCAGGGGTGTTAGGTGGTATCTCATGGTTGTTTTGATTTGCATTTCTCTTATGGCAAGGGACTTCGAGCACTTTCTCATATGTTTATTGGCCATATTGATCTCCTCTCTAGTGAAAGTTCTTCTCATTTCTTTTGCCCACTTCCTTAGGGGGTTAACTGTTTTCCTCTTTTTGCAGGTCACGATGGTGTTGTAGATTTTAGTAATGAGCCCTTTGTCTGATGTGTCATTACTAAAAATCTTCTCCCAGTCTGTGGGTTGCCTTGTCACCCTCTTGGCAAAGTCTTTCGAGGTGCACATGCATTTTATTCTTATTAGATCCCATTTGTCGATTTCCAATTCACCTGTGTGTGTCCCCTTCCCTGTTGCAGTGAGCCTATGTGCTCCCTGGGCCAGTACGCTGAGATTAGTCCCGATTCCCTCCTTAATGGTCCTGATGGTTTGGGGTTTGACTTCTAGATCTGTGATCCACCTTGAGTGTATTCTTGTGCATGGGGTGAGGTAGACGTCTTATTTCAACTTTCTACATGTGGATATCCATTGTTTCCAGCACCACTTATTAAAGAGGGCATCTGCTTCCCACTTGACATTTTTGGGACCCTTGTCGAAGATCAGTTGTCTATATGCTGATGATTTTACTCCTGGGCTTTCTATTCTTTTCCACTGGTCTGAGTGTCTATCATTGTGCCAGTACCATGCTGTTTTGACCACTGTAGCTGTGTAGTAGGCATTGAAATCAGGTAGGGCGAGTCCTCCAATTGTGTCCTTCTTCTTGAGGAGTTCTCTGCTAATTCTGGGTTTCTTCCCTCTCCATATGAAGTTGGTGGTCAGTTTTTCCAATTCTTTGAAGAAGGTTGAGGGTAATTGGATTGGTATAGCAGGCCAATACATTTCTAAGGGTTATGGATTCTACTTCAGAATCGTTCTCAATCTCAATCCCAGGGCCCTCTTCACCATTGCTGGCTAGACCTGTTCACCTCTTGCCATATGTGTGTGTGTGTGTGTGTGTGTGTATCACACACACACACACACACACACACACATATGGGTTTATTGTAAGTCTGGGTCTGTAGGTTTCTCGGGTGGGAAATGTCTCGGTCCTTGGCTACACACTAGAAAGAAATTCACACCAAAGCCTGGTTGGTGATCCGAGTGGGTTTATATACAGGAGAGAAGAAGGTTCCGGCGTTACAGTTAACTGAACACGGGCACCCTTATGACACTGCACACCCAGCCCTGCTGAGCGGAAGGCAGAGAAGCAGCTGAAGGGAAGGTTCCAGCCTTTTAAGGGCTTTCAGCTGTGAGGCGTCAATTAAGCTCTCCTGGCTTGGCCTTGAATTGGTGCATGCCCTTTAGCCTGCATTGGCTTCCAACCTCCTGTAGGGGGCCCCCTAAGCATGGAGAGGAACAACCCCTTGTCTTGCTACCTAACAGGTCTACATTCCTGTATGGTTACATTGAGATGGAAGTAGCCCCTTTAGACAGCCTGTGAGGTTCACCAGGAGCCACAGGCCCCAGCGTTCCCTGTTACCACCTTAAACCTTAAACTACTGTTGGAGTTTATATTATTTGTGCGGGTCTGTGGACATGGAATGTTTCCATGCCAGACCCTGAAGTTGCACAAATAAGCATCCAGAACAGAACTCATACAGGCTCTAATAAGATGCTCAGATGCTTCTTGCTAGGATGAGAATTCATCGAAGTTTGTGAGCAGTTCAGATCTTGTAAGGGAGAACAGGTCAGTAGTGTATCCAGAGAAGAGAGCAAAGGTCAGGGGAAAGGGAGGAGGCCCACAGACATCTGTGCTCTGTGTTTGGCCACAAGACAAGAAACCAGGTCTCCCTGAAAAAGAAAGCAGAACAGCAAGTCCCTCGGAACTAGGACATCTTTAAACCTGACCTATACAACACTCGGCTCAGGGAGGCGCCTTGGAAAACCGTAAAAGCCCGAAAAGAGGGACAAGGAGGAAGCCCAAGTCTTTGGTTTTCCCTGCTGTGCTTTCAGTGTTGAAATGTCTGTGCACGGAGCCTTTGAAATTTCAGAATCAGAGAGTGGATTCATAAGCCAAGCTCCTGCTTTATTCTTCAATGCATTTTAGCCCAACTCCTCCTTGGTGACACATGTAACAGAAATTCTGGACTTAGGAGCCACTTGGTCCTTGGACACTAGGAGATTACAGTGGAATCTGAAACAGGGCTCTAACCACCAACTGGACTGGCCTAGGAAGCCCAAGTATTCAGTCTCCCAAACACCAACCTCCCGTTGCTCTTCATCTGCCTCCACCTTGTTCAGCTTTAGTTGTCCGTGGAAGCGTTTGGCACCCATCTGATGCTTCAGAACCCAGAAAGGAGGAAAGGTAAAACTGGGATTCAAATGAAACAAGATGTGCCCGGGGCTCCTCGTGGCATTTGTCACCTTCAGTTCCCTCTTCGGACGCAGATGTGGCAAGGTTCACAAACAAGCTTTACCAGAAAGAACAGCCTGCTTCCAAGTGAGAAAAAGCCCTTTACACATGAGTTCCTGAGGTCAGCCCAGCCCTGTGCGCCACCCACCCCTCCCAGAGTCCCCTGCTCTCCGGCGAAGCATTAAAGCAAGTGGAAGCAGAGATTTGCTCAGAATAAAAAATCATTTTTCACAATAGCATGCCACATTCTGGATGGCAATCACGGCTGCACAAACCGTATCCATCCCCAGTCATAATGTTGCCGCCTCAGTGACCACACACACACATTGTGTGGCGAGACTCAGAGTCTATTCCATTTGTGATCAATTGTTTCCTCCCTCTCCACACTTTGCACTTAGGAGACATGCTCTCTGGAGGCGGTTGAGGCTTGTCTTGTGGCCAATAATCATCTCCTACGCCTTCCTTTCCAGTCACTAATTTGATGTCTTCACTCAAAGAAATGCCCATAAGTTGAGGTTTCAGAGGAGAGCTCCTTGAGCTCCCCAGACAACAAGGGGGCCGAGTGTCACCGTCATTATCCTGAGCTGGGAGGGAACACTAGTGTTCCGGAGGCTGGGAATCCGTCACTGCCTGCCCATCGCACAGACAGAGCAGATGCTGGTTATAATTGCTTCTAGACGTCCTGCCATGCTCAGTTGAACGTCAAAGCCATAAACGCTGCCCGACTACAATAAAACTGGAGTACGCAGACATTTCTGCATCATTGCCGGGTGAAAATACACTGAGTGGAGTTGGATGAGATGGCAGCAAGCGCTTAAGGAGGGGGTGGTGTGGGAATACCAACAAGATGACTGCCAGTCTCCGTTTCCTCCTCTCGTCTGCTTTGTGTTTTCTTTCAGGACCAGAAGAAATGATGCATATGTAAGGATAAAAAATTTTCCATTTCCAGAGGAGTTTTCCACCCCCCAATCTACCCGCAGCCTCCTTTGAGCAAGCCAGTAAAAGCTTTTTTTTTTTTTTTTTTTTTAAACCTGCCTTCTCACTATGGCAATTTCCAGAGCTGCTATGTGACTGTGTTTTAAAGTCCCCCTTAGGATCCAGAGTGCAATCCATATCACAAAGGCATCCTCCCAGTCCCAAATAGCAATGCGACCTCAATTCAGAAGGTTGTTCTTGTTTCCATAGACCCAGAATGGAGTTTAAGCTGTTGATCTTGACTGTGGTTGTCGCGTCAGCCTCTCATGGGCACCTCATGGGCAGTGGAGCAAACTGTGCCTATCTGTGCTACCACCAGGACTGGGAGAGGAAGCCAACAGTGGTGGGCCATAGGTCAATGTGTGGATGGGGATGATCAGGTCTTTCTTCATTATTCTGTTTCAGTCTGGAAACACCACTGAAGCCTGCTCAGTGTCATAGCAACACACAAACCTTCACTGACAGTCTGGGGCACATTGGCTGCAAATCAAACCCGGGTCTTCCCGGTGAAAGTCGATGAGAGGTCTACCACTGAAGCACCGTGGCCCTCACCTCAAACCAGGGCAGTCATTTCCGGAGTTCAAACCAGACCACAATGCAGGATGACTGAGATTGCCACCAGAATCTGATACTGATGCAGAAAAAAACCTAACTACCATTTTATTGACTCCCAATAGGACAAAGATCTGCCCCTTTGGGGTTTTGAGACTTTAAATCCTTACAGCAGGGGTCGCAACCTGTGGGTCGCGACCCCTTTGGGGATCAAATAACCCTTTAACAGGGGTCATCCAATTCATAACGATAGCAAAATTACAGTTATAAAGTAGCAATGAAAATAATTTTATGGTTGCAGGTGACCACAACATGAACTGTATTAAAGGGTGGCGGCATTCAGAAGGTTGAGAACCATTGCCTTACAGAAATAGACAACCTCATATTTCTCCCACGGAGGGGCTAGTCAGTTCAAACCCCTGACCTTGCGATTAGCAGGTTAATGCATAGTCCACTACACCACCAGGGCTCCTAATGATATAATAAGAGATACTATTGTTAGATCACTCGTGGGAGAAATATACCTCAGTCCTTGGCTTCGCGTGAGAAAGAATTCACTCCGCAGCCTGGATTGTGATCCAAGTGAGTTTTTTGAGAGAAGAAGTTTCAGGTTTACACAGGCACCTCAGGGCCCCTCACCCCTGCACAGCTTGCCTAGAAGCTGCTGGAGAGAAAGTCACTACGTGGGCTCCAGGATCCTGCCTTTTCTTTCTTTTCTTAAATCGTTTTATTAGGGGCTCATACAATTCTTATCACAATCCATACATACATCAATTGTGTAAAGCACATTGTACACTCACTGCCCTCATTATTCTCAAAACATTTGCCTCCACTTAAGCCCCTGGCATCAATCGAGTCATCATTTTTACCCCTTCCTCCCCACTCCCCCATCCCTCAAGAAACCTTGATAATTTGTGAGTGGTGATAGTGGGAGGGTAGAGGGAGGGTGGATTGGAAAGAGGAAACCGATTACAAGTATCTACATGTGACCTCCTCCCTGGGGAACGGACAACAGAAAAGTGGGGGAAGGGAGACATCGGAGAGGTCAAGATCCTGCCTTTTCAATTCCTCCACAGGGAGGCATGGTTGATGGTCCTGGTCAACCCCATTGGCTGGATTGAATTCACCTGGCTCAGATGGGCCAATCCAGGTGTAACACCCACCTAGGTGTACCACCCCTTCCTGGCCGGAAGTTTGAACCTGAGCATATGTAATGGATGACCCACTCCCTATGCTAAGCTACCTAACAGTATTTGCAAGATGCCGAGCAATGTTCTAAGCTTTTTGTATATAATAATTCAATTATTTCACTTAAGAAGCCTATGTGTGGACTCTATTCTTGCCTCATTTTACAGATGAAAAATCAGTGGCACAGGATGATAAAGTCATGAGCCTATGACCACACAGTGAGGAAGTGGAAAGGAGAGATTTGAACCCAGGCTGCAGAGTCCATGCCTTGGGTGCCTACAGCGCCACATAGGACACAGGAAAGCATGGAGCAGACTCGGCGTAAGACCTAGCATGTATGTGCTAGGACTGCATGAGAGTAGCTGCTACTCAGATCCAGAAGAGAATACAAGGCTATTGCAAAAATTATTTTTTCCAAGAGAGGGTGGAATTCTGCATCTTGTGCGAAATCCCCCAACCTGCACATGGCACAGCTACTTCAGAAGGTTCCCAACAATGTGTGCTGTGTGGCAAACCTAACTGAGCTCAGGGGGAGCTGGTCTGTGGGTTATGTTACCCAGAAGGTGAGCAGTTTGAACTCACCAGCCACCACTCCAAGGGAGAAAGAGAAGGCTTTCTGCTCCCATGGACTTACAGTCTTTGAAGTGGCAGGGAGCATTTCCATGCAGCCTATGATTAGGATCTAGGAGGGTGAGGGTGGATGGAGTTGGTTGAGACCTGGCTTCAGGGCATTTCCCAGAAGGGCTTCCTGCAGTGACTCTGCCTTCAGGAATGTCTGGTGACCCTGAGGGCAGCAAAGTCCTAAGCACACTCAGGCAGTGGTTCTCAACCTTCCTAATACAGGTCCTCTTGTTGTGGTGACCCCCTGACCATTAAATGATTTTCTTGCTACTTCATCACTGTAATTTTGCTACAGTTATGAATTGGACGAGCCCTGTGAAAGGGTCATATGACTCCCAAAGGGGTCGCAACCCACAGGGTGAGAAACACTGCACTAAGGGTTCCCCTTCCGGGCAGCTCTACCAGTGTCTGATGTGCATAGTTCTGTGAGGTGAGAGAAATGAACTTAGTGTCTGCTTCTGGTGACAGTTGATGTGGGTGGGCTTTCTCCCTATGTCAAATCCCTCTCAAGCCATTTGTCACCACAACAGAGGGAGCCACACACATAAAGCAAGAAGAGGAGGCAGCATAGCAGGACGGTAAGCAGAACAAAGATTGAATAAGCACAATTCATTTCAATCATGAATCGGGTGCCCTTGAGATGTGAGGAAGACCCCAGTCTAGTGACATTAGATCAGGTTTAGGGATTGAGTGACGGGACCCTCTTGGCTCCCCTCAGCCCCTATCTTGCTTTCCCATTGACCCTGCCCCTTACATCGTGATTGGTCCTTATTCCAGCATGATGGTTGGTTTCATAATCACAACATGTGGGAATGTGTTAGTCGATAGGTTATACAGGCACAGTCTCTGGAATGGGTAAGTGAGGAGGCGTGACTGGTGACATGACTGGTGGAATGGATCATGTGAAGTGATTTGAGATCGTTGTTCAGACCTGATAGGTCATCCAGGCCTCTAGTTGATCCTGGCAGTACTCTAGTTTAAGGAAACAGAATGTTAGGCATTTAAGTCATATTTAAGCTTAAATTTTGAGCAATAGGCTGTGGCTCACAGTGAGAGTCTATGTGGAGACCCTAAATCCATTTTGAGGGGCCACACATTCAGCCACCATTGAGTTCTTTCCTACTGCTGACCGGCAGTGGAAAGCTTGCGTCCACTCCCCGGGCCAGACTCAGCGATATACGGTCCTGTGCACATCCCAATGAAGGTCCCGCTCATGCTCTCACAGGCCCTCCCGCAACTCCATGAATTGATCCGTCTTCAGGGACAGTTTTGTGACAAAGGTGTTTGTTTTCCATGTCTCATTTAAGCTTTCAGGAGCTCAGGTGGTGATGCTGGATAGTGTTGGACTATTAACAGCAAGATCGCTGGTTCGAAGCCACTAGTCATTCCACAGGAGAAAGATGAGGTTATTGCTTCCTGTAAAGGTAGCAACTTCAGGATCCCTACACAGAGTCACTATGAGTCAGAGTCAGCAGGACAGAATGAGTGTCATTTTATTTAAGTAACTGTGGCTGTGGGTCCTTCCGACACCATTGGGGCCTCATGCGGATGCTCTCCTTCATCCAGAACAGCGGTTTGTGCCTTTTTCTTGTGTAAAACATAGCAAAGGAGTTCCTAATAAAATAAAGTTGAATTGGGAGTCTTTTTTCCCTCAAACAAAGTAAATCCATAAATAGAAATGAGACTATGGTGCTAATAACCAGTTGGAGAGTTGAGAGAGCTGAACTCTCAATCCTGGTAGAAACCCATTGTGACTTTAAAAACTTGCTCAAGGTCATCCATAGCCTATGAGGTTGAGTTGAGCAGACACAAAACAGATGTGTTGGGGAGTAATTGTGTACATTAAGTAAACAATTTATCTTTCTAAAGATTCTGTCTAAAACTTACTTTAAATAGTAAGTTTTCCCCTGGGCTAGGGAAAGGTCAGGGAGCTTAACCCCCTAGTATCCACCCCCTCTCAGCATTCATCATGTTAGGCCAGAGGAGCCAAATCACACCCACTACCCAGGGAGCACTGCTTCCAAAAGCCCATTGCCTGTGCCGGGGCAGAGGGCAGGTACCCGGACCAGAAATGCTGACAGAGTGGAACCAGCGGGCTCAGCCCCCAGCTTCCTGAGAGAGCAGCTGTGATGGTTCACTTTTGGACAAATGTCAATGCATGACTTGGGCAGCACGAAAAGCAGATGTGCAGAGGTTGTTCGCTGTATTCCAGAAGTTCACACACTCCCCGCAGGCTCTTTGGTGGCTTCCACCTTCAATCCCAAAAGGCCACTGCCGTCCAGTGGATTCCAACCACAGTGACCCTATATGGAGTTTTCAAGACTGTAAATCTTCATGGGAGCCAGCAGTCTCATTGTCCCCCTTGGGACAGGGAGCTAGCAGCCCGTTTCACCTCCAGGACCCCTTCCTCTCTAATTCTGGATCCAGTCCCTCCAAATATCCTGCCCTGCCCTTGTCTAGGCTTCTTAAATGCGTTCCATGCTGCTTATGTTAGTCTGGGTGCCTTAGCGAAACAAATCCACAGAAACGCGTATGTATAAGAGAGAGTTTTATGTAAAGGGTGAGTGCACATCAGGAAAACATGCCCGCATTTGCTTATGCACCCGCTTTGTCTTCAGCGATCATGTCGAGATAGGCTGGTGGCTTCTTCCATGTGGGCTTTGTTGTTTCTTAGTTAGATGGCCCCTTGTTTATCTTCCAGTCTTTAAGACCCTGGACACTATATCTTTTGATAGCCGGGCCCAGGGTGCTTAACCACTACACCACAAGGGTTCATTAGCTTGTGACTTATCTCCTGCCATTCACACTAGATGCTCAAAATAGCAGGAAACCAGGTTTCTCCTTTGTGGCCACACCAGGTACTGACAGAACCAAGAACAGAGAAATGCTTAGTTATATATCTTGACTATCATTAGCATATTATATGCCTGGCAATATGTAAGCCTTCGCTCCTCTGACCTCTCACAGTCTCGGTAAAATGAAGCTAATAAAAGTAGTGCTCTCACAAGCTTGGTAGGAGATTAAACAACTCACATAAGGGTACACAGCCTATCAACGAGGAGGCGAGATGAGGCAGTGTGTGGCTGCTGAACCCACACCCTTCACAACACCTGCATTAAAATGACTGAGGGCTATGAGGAACCAGACAGAAGCAGATTCACACCCCATATTGAGTCAATTTAACTGCCTATTGTGCCTGACCCTTCTATCTCTGATCTTAGAAATGGGGTTAACAACAACAAAACACTGTAGAAGAAATGTCCAGCAGATGACAGGCACGCGATTAAACAACAAAAAATAAATCACTTAAGTTGAAATTCGAACTCCTGGAAACCCCTCACACACGTGCAGAAAAGGATTGAGCCCCATGTGGTGTTTCCAGTGCCCCCGTCCTTCCCCCCTAAAATGAGCATTTGATAAGGAAATGCCTGGATTGTTCCAAGCCCAAGACTGTGGAGAACTAAAGGAAAACCCAGCATTATGAATCTTTGAGCACAGCCCTGCTGGGAAACCGCCCTGCAGTCACTTGTTGATGACTGGAGGAGGGACAAGAGTAGGGAGAAGAACGAGGACTGAATGTGACACATAAGCAGGGATGGCCTACATTCCATAAAGGAAAAAACTCAAGGTCTGCTTTTCTGGTGCCGGAAAGTTAAAACCCATCTGGTGCAGTTGAAAAGGTGTGTGTGTGTAGTGGGGGGGGGTGTTAGGGAGGAGGGGCGATGAGTCCAAAGGATGAACTCCATCTGCAATTGTGTCCTCAACTGCTTTCCACTGCTAGCCACACGATATTTGTGGCTGGCCTGCCCTGCTTTTGTTATCAAGCCCAGAGAGGGCAAGAGACTAGCTCGAAGCCACACTGCAAGTTGGCAGTAGAATCAGGCTGAGAACTCTGGATGCTTAGAAAGCTTCACACAGACCTGAGAAAGTACCAAGGGAAGACCTGTTCGCTAACTGGGCAGCACTCACTGCATGCCAGCGCTGTTCCAGTGCCCCAGCCAGGGCATTGCTCCCTGTGTCTGTGTGTCTTCAGTGATGCACACAGGTGACGGATTGGCTTTTAATAGCATGCTTGGAAGGTTGAGGCCACCCAGCGGCACCTAGAAAGAAGGGCCTGCAAATCTACTTCAGACCAAGCAGCCTTTCCAGACCCTGGGGAGCACAGTTCTTCTTGGACACACAAGGAGGCCAGGAGTTGAAGTTGATTCCATGATGTAGTTGATTCCATGGTTCCCGGTTGTAGCTATACCTAGAGTCACATCCACATTCATGTTTATATCTCTTCACTCCATGGGGTGTTCATGGCTCCAACTCTTCTGAAGCAGACCACCAGGATTTTGTTTAAGAGGCCTCTGGATAGGTTTGAACTGCCAACCTTTTAGTTTGTAGCTGAGTGCTAAACAACTTGTGCCATGCAGGGTGCTAAGCTCAGAAACTCAGTCGGTGCTTCATGATCTCAGTTGGAATTATAGAGAGGGTCAGTGATGACCCATTGACTGCTGGGTAATTGTTGATGTAGTCTCCCTGTGCAGACATGTAAAGTACCTGAAAACTTAAAATCCAACTCATTGAGTGCATCATCCTGCCGTGCGCCAGCCCAGCAGCATGCTCTGCTGGGGACATTTGGCCATGCCTGGAGACATTCTGAAGAAGGGAGTCCCACTGCCATCTAGTGGGCTGAGACCAGGGATGCTCGCTTAGCATCCTGGTGCAGGGAACAACACAGCCCCACAAGAACGATGTTGGCCAAAATGTCAGCAGAGCTGCCACTGGGAAAATGGTCTAGTCCAAGCGCTGACCTTCGTAGAGGAAGAAAGCCAATCCAGAGCAGCTAAGTGACCTGCTGTGGGTTGCACAGCCTGATTCCAAGCCCAGTACTATACCCAAAGCTGTTACCACGCCCAAAATTAAACAGCAATAGCTGCCCAAAGGCCTCTTAGTTTGAGGACCAAGTAAGACAGTAAATGAGAAAGCCCTTTGACAAATGTGGCATGCTGCACAAACATGAGATGTTATTACCCAGGATCTTTTGATATATGTAAATAGATCTTGTACCAGGTCAGTTAATTTTCCAACTGCTCTATCTGAGCTTTCAGATGGCAGCACCTCTGTCCAACCCAGGAAAGGACTCCTGTGCAGGCTGAGCAGCCCTGGAAAGCCTCATGCCTGGCTTCTCCCACCCCTCAGCTAATCTCCAAGTGATTAATAAGGGCTCTCACTATGTTGTGCCTCCCAGCTGACAGATACTAGGCTATCAAAGCATTCGTATCACCTCCTTGATGCCTGAGGAGGAATATAGTTTCATGTGTGAGAGTGCCCCAACCCGCGGGACTCAGTTATTCGAGGGGTTCCAAGGAGGACCCAGCCTGAAAGAGAAACGGGCGAGAGAGAGGAGCGAGACCAAGCAGATTCTTGTCAAGGTCTGAGTTTATTGCTACACAAGCCTCTCTATAAAGGGTGAGGCAAACAAGGGAGTTCAAAGGGGAGATTAAAAAAAAGGAAGGGCGGGGGTGTAGAGCACACAGGGCAGGCGGCCGCAAGTCTGCAGTTGGAATGTCCGGTGCTGGAGCAGACAAGGGTGGGCCATCTGGTGTGTGTCAGGGTAAGATAAGGTTGAGGTGACGTGGCTTTAGCCCTGCTGGGCAGGCAATATGGCCTTGGTTTTGTCAGGCTGATTATGCCCGGTTCCCAACATGAGAGAAGCCAGGAATATCTCCTCTCACAACTGTGCAGCAAACGAGATCAGATCTCCCAATCTGATTTTCAGCCCTCCTGTCTTTCCAAGTGAAGTGGATGGTCCATTTCACATTGTCTCAAGTCTTTGCACATTGCATGCCAACATTGTGACACAGGGCGCAGCTGTGGGTCTTAGTAGACAAAGCCCCCACCCAGAACCCTGCCCTCAGAGCTCCTTGGTCACCCTGCACAACGCAGGTCCGGGCCGGGCTCCACACTGCAAGGCGATCAACCCTGACCCTCCAGTGTGGCCGTCCTCACACGCTCCCACATCCACCTAGAAGGACTGGAGATGAGAGATTCCGGAAGCTCCCTGCCTCATCTGCCTCCCTCCCCAGAGCGACAGAGCAACTGTAACTGATTAGGCAGGATGCAGCCTCGTTCCCAGTCCCCACCCTCTCTGGGAAAGCAGGGATGTCTGGCACCTCATCCAAGGCCTTTCCCCTGTGATCTCATTACTAAGGAGCTGCTCCTCTACCGCCCACCTCCATCACCTCATCTACATATGGGGGAGATGAGTATGTCTTCTTTGCTGCTCCTTCCCTGAGTCCACCCCAGGAGCTCCCTGAACAGATCACCAATCACTTCTCATTACACCTGCAGCAGCCGTCAGATACTGCTGAACAGAGACAGGCTCCTCCCCTGCTGCTGCCAGGCTCCAGTGCACATGTGCACACACACGTGCACACACATTGTACAGGCACACTCACATGGACACACAAGCATGCACACCCATGTGCACAAACTTTGTTCAGAGGTGGGAATTCTGCCCATTTTAGCCTCTAGTATTGCAATCAGGGAGTGATAGAACAATGAAAGATGAAGGTGGATGAAGGAAGATCTATTTATTCCCTTACTTGTTACATAACCATTCAGGGCTCTTTTTTTATCCGTACAAACACACCACCACACCATCAACAATTATCAAGTAGATGTCATGTATGCAGTGCTGCCCTATTCAAGGCGGTGCTGAGTATGTGAGGAGGATTCTCTCTAAAGCACAGCTCTGAGGAAGTCTGTCTCCTTCGCACTTTTACACACACAGGGTGAGGAGCCTGCAGGAGGCTCCGTGCGTTGGGTGAAGCCACACGATGAGTGAGGAGACCGAGTGTGTAGCCAGGGGAGTGAGAGCGCAGAGTTCACCACTTCACCACCATGCTGGTGTGCACAATCGATGAAAGGGTGGCTGCCAGCAGCAGGACAGAAAAAAAGTAAAGCATGTAACTTGTGGTTTTATCTCTGGCTTACTTCCAAAAGGAATTGTTTTTGTTGTTCTAAAAAGCTTTATACCGAGAAAAAAAAAGAAAGAAAGAAAGCTTTATACCTCTATAAAAACAAAAGGCTACTGCTGTCAAGCACCTTCAGACTCAAGCCAGAGGAGAGCTCTCCCAGTGGGCTTCCAAGCTGAAAATCTTCACAGAAACACAGTACCTCCTGTGGAGTAGCTGGTTGGTTCAAGCCAGCAACCTGGCAGTTAACAAGTACGTCCCTTGTACCTGTAATACCTGTATAAAGTGTATTAAATATGAACTACTCCTGGTGTATAATTTTAAATTGAATTATTGTGCCTGGAACTTTTTTTTTAATAGCTAAGAATGGTGAAATGAGACTCCTTTAGATGTTATGATAAGAATACACACTACACAGGGCTTGGACCCAACCCAGCTTAATTCAAAGGAAGGCAGATTTATTTTCTTCTGCTTCCCAGAAGGTTCCCCAGCAGAACGTGTGTTAAACAAAATTGTTTAGCTATGGAAAAGAGCAATCTCCTCTTGGGAAGATCCTGGTAGAAGGGGGCTTTGGTTACATATCCAGCTCAACCCAGCCCCAGAGGCCTCGTCATGTTTTATTTTGTTTTGCCCTTGACACTGATTGTCTTGGGAACTGTGGCCCCCGAGCAATGGCCAGGAAGTCAGGTCTTCTTGATGTAAATCCTCTAATATCCCCTACAATGATTTTCAGTGCCAATGGTAAGGCCCGCCCAGTGGCTGCCACATGCCCCTGAGCAAACACGTCAGAGCAGATGAGAGCATGAGACAGCATTTAAGAGAACGGTAGGCTGGCCTTGACTTAGCTGTTTGGCCTCTCCTCAGAAGTCACTTGTGACACTGACTGTCATGGGTTTCATTAAGAACAAGTCTATCTCTACCAAAGAAAACTGCAAGGTAAGAGGACTTTCAGCTCCAGCTACATATGTCTCCAAACTTACTTACATATTGTCCTGTTTTCAGAAGAAAAAAAATTTACTCAGTGCCTCCCGGGCAAATAAAAACTTTGGTACTACAACCTACAATCCCAGATAAAGTGTAGGTATCTGCTTTGGCAGCTCCCCTGGATCGAGCTGCTCCGGTAGCTCTCCACAAAAACCCTGTGAAGAGATGATCAGGCAGGATAGCCTAGTCTGTTCTTCAGAAAGAAGCTACCCCTGAAACCTCAGTGGCTTAAAATCTAGAAGTTTATTTCTTGTTCATGCAAATTCTGACGCTGGAAGGGCAATTCTACAGGGTGTTTGTCCTGCACACCGTCCGTCAGTGATTCGGGCTGCTTCACAAATATGGTGCCACCAGATCAAAAGGTGGATTCCAGGTCATCACAGAAGAGGAAGAGAGAAGTGGGGGTTGTGGATCAGTCTTTACATGCTTTGACACTTTAGTTGACATAGATCGCTGGATAGGGCTGCTTATATAAAGGTTATCAGTTCAAACCCACCTAGCTGTACCACAAAAGGAAGGGGTCATCTGCTTTCATAAAGGGTACAGCCTAGACAACCTCATGCAACAATTGTACTCTGTACCACAAGGGGTGAGCATGAGTCAGAACTGACTTGAAGGCAACAGGATTTGGGGTGTTTTTGTTTGTTTGGTTGGTTGGTTGATTGGTTTGGTTTGCTGAGTGGGAGGTGGTTCTACCTACAGCATATTAATCTGAAGTAGTCACTTTAGGTTTTTTTGTTTGTTTTTTGAGAGATGTGGAAAAGCTCATTGGCTTTAATGGGGAGTTAACTCTGCCGCAGACGGCCTCCTCAAAATTTCCCTCCCGCTTCATAAACTAGCAGAGATTTTCAATGAAGGAGCCTGCAGGCACCCGCTGGACATCTCCTTGCAAGGTCAGTCCTTTGGAGCCACTGGGAGGGAGAAAAAAGAGACTTCTATTCCTGTAAAGAATTCCAGCCCCAGAAATCCTCAGGGGGCAATTCTGCCCTGTCCTCTCGGGTCGCTATGAGTCCGAATTGAATTTATGGCTATGAGTTGAGTTTTAATTCCATTCACTTACTGCTATTGACAGGTTGCTAGATTAGGGCTTGTCTTCCCAAATGCCAGCACTAAACGAAAATGAGCTGTCCGGGCCACAACAAAGGGGTTGGAAATAAATCAGGCACACTCATTAGATACCTATGGCAAAATTCAGAACTGAGCATGCTCTGACCCAAGTCATGTAGACCCAGGTGGAAGGTCCACCTGGTCATACAGAATAGGACTTCACAAAAGTGCACCAAAATCAACCAGTACGATCGACCAATGCCCTCCAGTGGTGTTGGGAGGTGATAGAAGTAGGCCTGGGCTCCTTGTCGCCCTCCCTTGTTCACGTGCTCTGCAAGTGGAGGGTGAGGCCCTTGGGGGTTCCTGCCGTGGCTCCTCAGCTGGTTCTGCACTCCTGCTCAGGTATTCCTCCCATGAAACCGCCATATTCAGCTGCAAACTTTCCCCACCCCTGCCATGCAGCCCGGCGTGCTTTCCGGAGATAGTGGGGACTTTTGGGGACTGCGATACCTGAAACTTTCTTTCATAACATTCACTTGGATTTACAAAAGTGCTTCTGCCATATGAATTCTTTCAGCGTTGCTAAGCAAGAACTGAGGTCAACCACCCCAGAAACCTAACACTATCAAGTCGATTCTGACTTATATCAATCTAGGGGGTCCTCAAACTATGGCCTGCGGACCACATGGCCCTCAGAGGACATTTATTCAGCATGCCGGGTGTTTTTGCCCCCCTTTTTTTTTTACTTCAAATTAGGTATGTGCAGTGCGCATAGGCATTTGTGCATAGTTTTATTTTTAAACTATAGTCCGGCCCTCCAGCGGGTTTGAGGGACAATGAACTGGCCTCCTGTTTAAAAAGTTTGAGGACCCCTGAAAGGACAACGTAGAACTATACCTGTGGGTTCCCGAAGTTCTAAATCTTTACAGGAGCTGAGAACCGCATCTTTCTCTGTGAGCCATAGCGGATTCCAACTGGCTGGCCTCATGGTCACACACATTCCACCAGGCTCCTTGAGCCTTAACTTGATAATTTAATGAAACGATACTTCTCCAAGTCACACTGTATCAAGGTCTATAATCTTGCTATTCTAATATCAAATTTAAAATAAGGAATATAGTTAAGCTCCAAATCCATAAGCAATAAGATCATTGAATCTCTTTGGACACTATTACTTAAAAAAAGAAAAAACTCTGTCCAATTATTTTCAGCACAGAAAAGCTTCCAGTGTTTACAGCTTAGTATGTAATTGCTTTTTCTCTTCTTCTTTTGCATTGGTGAATCATTTTGAGCTTATAATAATGTCAAAATAAATAGTTTCCAGAGCCTCCAGGCATTCACTGTGTAATGATCATTTAAAAGATTTCTTGGTTAGAGGGTCCTCAAAAGAATAAAAAGCGTGTCCGCATCCCTGGTCATTTCTATATTCAAAAGAAGAAATTGCTCATCAAATGCTACAAGCCAATTTCTTTCTTCAGCCAAACTGCCCATTTTAGCATCACTGAATTAAGCAAATGGTTCTACATTTCAAAGTCAACAATGATACTCTTTTCCCTTTAACACGAGCATCTTAAACAGCTCAAAAAATAGTCGAGCTCTTTATTATGGCTTTTCCTGAGAAAGCTGTTTCGTTGTTTATTTTATTTATTCATCTAGACTTTCATGTTAAGATTTGTGTATTTTAAGTTCTGCTAGTCAGGACATTTTAAATGGAGCCAGATTTTTTTTTTATACTTTGTCTTTTAAAATATAATGAGACTGAGCAGTACATCCGTTAATAAAATATAAAGTCTTCCTATTTCTGTTTGTTTGTAATTTCCCTAAGGATAACTCTTAATGTAGTAAAACCAAAACCCACCATAATGAATTACATTTGGTCTACTGGGGGTTGTGGCCAACCTTTTGATAGAAAAATCCAGAGACTCCCTTCTGCATCTCCTTTCCCAACCAAACCCCGGTGGTTGGAGGCTGGAAGGAAGAAAGAGGCTGGGCTGCTGGGGCAGGGTGGGGAAGGGGTAACCTTGCAGATTATTTCAAATTCTACTCTGAAGGCAGAAAGTTATCCAAATGAGATAGCTAGAGATTCACTTCCTTAGAAAAAGATTGAAATTAATGTGTCCCTTAGAAAAGCCAAAGGAAAAAAGTCGTTATTAATTTAGGCAATTGAAGAACTTTGAAAGCCATGTCTAGTACATAAAAACACCTGTCCCTAGAGCCCATCGGCCTAGGAAACTGAATTTTTATACCATGTAAAATAAAGGAAGGTCATTTCTTAGACTTGCTCAACAGAAGATTGTCATTTTAAACCGGTTACTGTAATGAGAAGCTGGGTTTTCGTAAAAAGGACTGAATGCTTGAGTCAGTGTGAAATGAAATTAGAGATGCATGTTCTGCGCATGGCGGCATTTCCGGAGGAGTCTGTGTTCCTGTGACTGCTCTCGATCTGTCTCGTGCCTTCTGGGAAACTCACAGCGTGGTGCCCACATCTAGTCTCTCGGACTTTCTTGCCAGCTTTGGAAAGGTGTTGAGTCTGTTGGATCTGCTGCACAGAGACAGCATGCAAGTGGACCCTTCCCACATTCCTCAGAGAGCAGCCCCCCAGTGTAAAGCTGTGGGTGAGGTTTGATGACCTTTGCCCCTTCATCATCCCGCATTCTTTAAGGGACCCAAGCGCTCCCCCGAGGCATTACCGGAGAAGCAGCTACCCCATAGTTTCCAGATGGTGGGTATCAGCCTGTGTGCTCATTGGGATCGCCAGAGAGCTGTCCAAAAGACATCTTTGTCCCATCTCCACTGAGTCCGATTTTATTGGCCTGGAATGCAGCCTAGGTGCTTGGATTTTTTTCTCTCTCATAAGTTTTTATTGTGAATTAGGTGAAGGTTTACCAAGATCATCAGTTTTTTATTCAACAATTCATACCCATTGTGTTTTATGCCACTTATTGCAATCTCCACAATATAATATGACTTGTTCCACTCCCTACTTATGTCTTCTGTTTCCCTTCCTCCTCTCTTCCTACCCTTCTGAACTTGGGCCTTGGATTAATACTGCCCTTTTGAGATCAAATGGTTTGCTGTTTTCAGGTTTGCGTGCCTCACTTGTGTAATTGCTCCCATTATAGACCAATCTATTATTTGGCTGAATATTGAACCACAGGTAGGAGTTCATTTTCAAACTTAGTGAATAAGGACCATCGTTTCAGAGGTTCTGTTAGTCCCTATCCAGCCAATAAGCCTGGTCTCTTTTATGACTGTGAATTTTGCTTCACTATCTAGGACCTTTGGATGTGATCCCTTTCAAAGAAGTTGGAATTGATAGTTGGAGATCATCTAGTTATTCTGTGCTCAGAGTCATGAAGTCTAATGTTCATGTGGTCCACTCACCACTCTTTCCTCCAGAGTGAGGGTGACAATACTTGCCACCTAGATGGCCACTTGTGAGCTTCTGAAATCCAGCTGCTACTCACCAGCATGGATGTCGAACATAGTCTTTACAGTCTAGGTAATGACAATTGTTCTTGGTGTCCTTCACAACTATAATCCCCAGCCCCCCAGCCCAATAAAGCACTCCCTCCAGTTGTTCGGTTATGCCTAAGGAGTTTTGATAACTTCATCTTCTGTGTGCTCCGGAATATTCAATTCCCTGGATGGTCAGAATGGTCAGTCAGGGCTCAGAATCTTGGTGTTAAGGCTTCTGGTGAGATCCTGGCACATCAGACACAGAGGTTGTGAGGCTAGAGGAGGGGCAGAAGGGGATCATACTGAGTCTAACAAGGAAAGAAAAGGAAATGAAGGATATAAGCAATTAAAAGCAAGCGCATAAATAGATACAAATACACAGATGGCCCTTGCAACATTATTCCCAATCTCGCAAACGTGTCAACGGTCTAAATACCCATCAATAGGTGAATGGATAAGTCAAACATGTTGCCTACGGTATATACAATGGACTACTACTCAGCCATAAAGAGAAATGAACTCTTGACACAGGCTACAAGAGGAATGAACCTCATAAGCATTATGCTGAGTGAAATAAATCAGCTTCAAAAAGGACACATTTTGCTTAATTCCACTTACAAAAAATATCTAGGCTAGGAAAATGAATAGAGACAAACATCTCCCAATTGTTTCCAGGGATAGGTAGGAAGGTAAGTATGGTTGTTACATAATGCCATGTCAATTGGACAAATAAGTGAGGTGGAGTCTTTCTTATACCTATATGAGTGTCCTTGGATTTATTTCTCTAGTCAACCCAGCCTAACCCAGTAGGGCCTGGAGGGGAAGTGCCATCCCTGAGACGATACTGAGCTTCCATAAGGGTGATGACATAATTTTGGAATGGGTAAGGATGATATATGAACAACATGCAGAATGCCACTTAATTATAATCTTGTAGAGCGTGGAAGTGACGAATGTTTTGATGCATGTATATTTAGTATGATTTTTAAAGAGTGTACGCAAAAGAGCAATATGGCAAGTCTGTGTTGCCATTTGCTGTTGCTCAGCTAAAAGCGATTCGGGCCTGTGTAGTTCAAAGGGAACCACAGAGGCTCAGGAGGAAAGCTGGTACCATCTCCAACTGAGACTTGTCTGACCAAATGCAGAGTCTCCCTTCAAGTAACTGACAGGTCAGAGGCAGCTCATCTCTGCTGCAGAAGCAATGATTTGTCTCAATTCCCAGACCACTGTCACAGCCATGTCTTGTTGCTCTCGGTGCCCCCCTTCCCCACCACAATAAGTCACTAGAAAGCCATGCTTCATTTAAAAACAAACAAATAAAACCCTTCTGCCTCCATCCTGGCACTGTTTCAGCTTATTTAGCATCATAACATATGTCATCTGTTTCCCTAAACAATCTAACATGGACATGGCACGATGGGACTGATGAGTTAGGCAAATGAGAACCAGCCTGCCCTCTGAACACACACGATGGCATTTGACTTGCTGTCAGTAGATGCTGTCGCGTTTCTTCTCCTCTTTCATGGAAAATAAATACAGAAAAGAATGAGGACATGAAAAGGGCTGCAAGATGTTTAGCTCTGGTCTTTCTAGAAAGTGTAGAAAAAAAGTATGTGACCCCTGCCTGCCTTTAGATGCCCCACTCCTCTGGCAAACAAGGATTGCACACTGACCATGGACAAGACATCTGGATCTGGGGGGAGGATATAACAATTGCCCCCACCAGCAAAGAGTTTCCAGATTTACGGGACTACACAGGCCAGGGAGCAGCTCATAAAAAGAACAAGAAGAATCACAAAGGAGGGTGTGCTCCAGCACCACTTCGTCCAGCTGCAGGCACATGAAGGCAAAGTTTCTTTTGCTTTCAGTCAAGTTTATGATTTCCGCTGCATCCCTTACCAACACCTTCACGAAGATCTAGGTTCTTGGGTTGTTTCGCTCCAGGGCGGACATCTCCTTGGTAAAGCTTTATGGACAGCTCATGGTCCAAGAATTCCACCTATATGTTTTGAAAGGGGCCACGTTAAAACCCCTGGCTCAGACTTTCAGGACTGGGCACAATACAGCAAACCCACCATGGGGACAGCAGGATTTGGTAACACTCTCATCTCCATCACAACCTGGACCTGGCAAAGCTATTTTCTTCCACTCACCATCTTTCAATCAATATTTACTCAGCTATTAGTTGCTCCCCAGGCTCAGCATCAGAAAAGTGTTCAAACGTTACCGAATTGTCCATCTAATGGTAGAGGTCTGTGCAAGGGATATGAGAGCAAGAGGCTCAGAGATGATCAGTGGGTAACGAGAGAGGGATTCACCTTTATCATTTGTAGAAAGCCCCTGAGGCTTAGTCACATTGGCAGACTTTCCCTGGAGCAAGCAAATAAAGCTGCTCCCGGCTCAGCTCCATTCCTGATCTGGTCTTGCCATGAGACTATCCAGGCTTTGTCCCAACCCCACGTTCTGGAAACCACGAGTGGAAGGAGGTGAATCTTGGGGATACCATGGAAAAGAATGGGCATTGCACAACACTTCATTGTACTCATATGGAGCTTATGCAAAGGCCAAGAGATAGAACCAGGTGAGACTGTGAACAGGACAAGGTGATACTGCATGGTTTAAAATCAGAAAAGGTGTGCATCAGGGTTGTATCCTTTCACTGTTCTTATTCCATCAGTATGCTGAGCAATTTATACAAGAAGCTGGTCTCTGTGAAAAAGAACATGGCATCAGGATTAGACGAAGACCCATGTAATGTCATTGGGAACATTTTCTCACTAAAAATTTTAGGTCATGGCATCAAAAAAGTGTCATTTTAACCTAAATGGGTTTTTAGACCAGTGAAATAACAGCGAGAGTGAGTCAGCATTGTGCACAGAATTGAGCGATACTGGTTCTTTGGGAAATTCATAATCCAACACTGACACTGCTGAGATAAAGGATGACAGTGAGGAAGATTCTACACCTGAGCTCTGTGATGGGCCAACGTGGTGCTCTACTCTCTTCAGGAATGGATGAGCCAGCTCCACCAAGATTCCCCTTTACTGGAGCACCTGCTATGTATGTAGACGTTGAACACAAGAACGCTTTGGCGTTCCTACAATGATTTCTGACCGATGAGGTCATCGAAAAAATGATTATGATAGCCCGGAGGTTTACTTTCAGGTTTTAACCCCTCTTCAGTTAATTTCTGTGCATGGGGGAAGGTTTGGGGCTTGCTTCATTTTCCTACATACGGTATCTCAGTTTGTCCAACACCATTTGTTGAGCAAGCAGAATTTGTCCCTTTGGATATTTCTGTGTCCTTTTTCGAAGGCTAGGTTCCCGTTGACTGGTGAATATATGTGTAGCTTTTCTGTTCGAATCCATTGATCTATATACCTCTCAGTGTACCAATACACTGCTCTCCCTTAGGGAAAAACAACAACAAAAGTTGTATGAGCCCCTATATAATGATTTTTTTTAATGGACGATGAACTATTTTCCAGGCCAGCACTATCCTATGTTTGAGCACATTGCTGCAGCCACTGTGTCAATCCATCATGCCTTATAGCCTGCGGTACTCATGTTCAGGTATAGTGTTCTGCCATTCACAAGGTTCACACTGGCCAGTTCTTTCAGAAGTGGAAGACCAGGTCCTCCTCCCTCGTCTCTGTCTGGAAACTGCTGAAGTCTACCTGCAGTGAGTGACCCAGCAGGCATTTGAACTACTGGCTGCAAAATTTCCACCATTACAGCCAAATGCAGGCCACCACAGTACAACAGACAGTAACAGCATCTTAACACCACACAAAGGCTCCTCCCTGGGGAGACCACGTGTTCAGGCAATTGCTGCTGTTACACATGTAAGTGGGGGCTACATGAAGTCGCACCATCTCCTGTGGCCCTTCCAGGAACAGGCCATTCTGCTGTTGTTTCTACTGGACTTAGGCTCAGCTGCCAACCTGCCCTCTGCACGCATTCTTCTCCTTACCCTTCCATGTCATCTTCTCTTTGCCCAAGTCAATACTGCTGGTCAGTCACCTACTGGTGGATGCTTGCTTCTGAAGTTTCTGAACCACATTTCCCCATGGTTATGAGACATTGCTGCTGCCACTGCGAGCATTTAACAGGTTACTTTACACCTTCAATGAGAAATCTAGGGGAATAGAAAGAAAGCTTCTTCTTTCTCCCAAGGAGTGGGTGGTGGTTTTGAACCGTTTCCCTTGAGGTTAGCAGCCCAATGTGTAACCCACTACACCAGTAGAGCCTTGGTGGCACTGTCCAGCAATTATTAGACTGCTAAATATGAGGTCCGGGTTTCAAACCTACCAACTTCTCCTTGGGAGAACGATAAAGCTGTTCCCATAAAAGACTGACAGCTCCAGAAGCCCTCTATAGGGTGGCTATGAGTTGGCATTTTGCGGTCATTTAGGGCTTTTTGGTGGCATGTGATTTTTTAGGGCTTTTAGTTTGTTTGTGGACGTTCAAGGTGTGTTTGGGGCATTCGGGTGGTTTGGGGTTTTTAGGGTGTTTTATAAGATTTTAGGGAGTGTTTAAGGGATTTAGGGGTGGTTTTTTAGAGTGTATAGGTATTTTTCAGCACAATATGGTGTTTTTAGTGATGTTACAGAGTTCCTTAGGGATTTTAGGGTATTTTTCATATTATATGTGTTTTTTTCCCCCAGCATTTTAGGTTTTCTTAGGGCTTTCATGGTGTTTTCAGGGCATATATGGGGTTTAGGAATGTTTAGGGTTTGGGAATCTTCTAAGGATGATTTTTGGAAGTTTCACATGTTTGGGTGGGCATTTGGTGTTTTTTTGTGGCTTTAGAGTGTTTATGGGATCCTGTCAATTTGCAGCTTTAATTCCGCAAAGAAAAGTCAGACAGCAAGCCAGAAAGGAGCAGGAAATGAAGGGGAAGCCCAGGCCACATGTTACAGCTGCCAAGTCCGGAGAACCTAGGTGTGGTCGTTGGCTACCTGGGACCGGGAGTGGGGCTGTGCTCCTGCCCAAGGGTGCTAGGGAGTAAACCAATCTCAGCTGGACGTTTGGCTTTTCTACTAATTAGCCGACTCCATGAACTTTCCCAAGGGCAGCTGGCGAATTGCCAGGGGAACCCAGCTAGACCCCCCCACACAAAAGCACAGGGATGGTTACAGGAACAGGAGGTTTCACACAGTGGATGTGCAGGGCTTGGGGTCGGGATTGGGGGCCAAGGTGAGGAAGGGGCAGCAATAAGGCCTGGTCCCAAATAATCAGACACTGAGCAATAAAAGTACAAGGACTGCCAAGAGAACATGGGGACAAAGGATGGCTGGACTTCATTTGATATCTTTGGACGTGCTGTCAGGAGAGACCAGTCCCTGAAGGGACATCAAGTCCATGAAGGACATGATGCTTGGCAAAAAGTGGAGGACGGGCAATAAAACAGCTCGAACCAGTGGCTACATCAGTGGGCATAGTAACAATGGTGAGGATGGTTCGAGACCTGGCAGTGTTTTATTTTACTGCTTGTGTTTTTCTAGAACTGTCTTTCCTGGATGCACGAGGAAGGATAACTGTGCTTGTGAGAAGCAAATGCACAGTGGGCAGCGCTTTGGCCAACATAGGTACACCACCGGCACACAGTGCCCCCTTACTTGGCATCCAAAGTGACAGGATTTGTCTTTCCCCAGAGCTCTCCAGCCCTGGGGGAAGCGGCCCTGCCTTCGGCGCACCGCCAGGGGGCAGCACTGCTGCTCTCTCACTGGCTACATCTGTGAGGACCCAGAGAGCAGCTCCTTTCTGCTGCTCTCCTCTCAGACTTCTGCCAGAAGCCTTGGCTCGTCCTGGATCCTCCCTTGATTCCCACTCTGCACCTTTGGGGACGCCCAGCCCATTAACTCTCTCCCATCCTTCCTTGCTGCCTCTTGTCCAGATGCCTGAGCTGGGCTTCAAGTAGTTGTAATGTTATGCTTAGGTGAGATGTGTTCAGCTTGTTTACTGTCTGTATACAAGGAAAGAGTGCAGCCCAAGACATCCACCCTTTTGTTCCTCTATGGAAAGCCTGTTACGTGTCATAGTCTTCTCTCTGTGCAGTGCTTTCCTCTGCTGCTGATGCTTTTACATGAAATAGGACTCGGTGTGTCACCGCTACAGGAAATTATCTCTGAAAAAATAATATGCCCAGAACTCAGAAACAGTGTCAGCTTGCATCTGGCATCATGGAAGCATCATGGGTGTGTTTCCATTCATTCGCTCCTGAGTGTCACATGTTAAACTCAGTGCATAGCATAAACAGCAGCAGGCACAAACTGAGACAAAGCACACCCTTTGCTGTGAAGCACATTCCGACTCCTGGCTGCCCCTGTGCCACAGAGTAGAACTGCCCCGCAGGGGCTCCCTAGCTGTCATCTTTACAGAGGCACATGGCCACACCTCCCTTTTGGGAAGCCACTGGGTAGGTTTGAACTTCAGGGTTGTAGTAGTTGATATTGTCGAGCCCTGGAGTCAGTTCGGATTCATAGGGGCCTGTGCACTAGAGAGAGAAACAAAGCCCAGTCCTGCGCCATCCTCGCACTTGTTACTGTATTTGAGCCGATTCTCGCAGCCACGGTGTCAATCCACCTAAGTAAGGGTCTTCCTCTTGTTTGCTAACCCTCTGCCAAAAATGATGCCCTTCTTGCAGGACTGGTTCCACCATAGTAATATGTCCAAAGTACCTGAGACAACGTCTCCGCATCCTCTTTCAGATCTCCTGCCTTTAGTTTGTCAGCTCACTTCGATGGAGTCGATGCTGAGCCATAGCGACTCTATGAGATCAGAGCAGAACTATCTCTGTGGGTTTCGCAAAGGCTAACTCTATGGGAGTAGAACGCCTCATCCTTTTCTTCTGAGGACTGACTGGTGGTTCCCCACTGCTGACATTACAGTTGACACCCAAGGCATAAGGTACTATGCCACCAGAAGTCCCTTGCCCCTGTGCAATAACCAACACCACCTACACACAAAACCCACCCCTTCTCTGTCAGTTTGATGTATGGTGATGGCTTGAGTTGCTATGAAATTGGAAGCTACTAGGGGGAACCCGACAAAAACTACAATTTTTTCAAAACTATGCATTTAAATTTTTTATCCCCTTCATAGTACTCTCCATTACACTTCACACATTTGTCTAATCTGTGATTACATTCTTGGAAACATTTTTCAAACTCAGCAGTTTGGGTGACACCCTTGTTTTTTCCCCCCCTCTTCTGTGTTGTCAAACCACTGTCCTTCATTCATGGAAACAGAAAGAAGTCACATGGAGTGAGTTCAGGTGATTAGGATATGAGGGACAAGAGAGGCATGCTTTTTGGGGGGATGTTTTCATACTGTTATTTCTTTTCTCTTTTTTTATAATCAATTTTTGGGGCCTCATACAACTCTTATCACAATTGATACATACATCATATTTGTACATTCATTGCCCTCATCATTCTGAAAACATTTGCTCTCCACTTAATCCGCTGGCATCAGCTGATAATTATTCCCCATCCCTCATGAACCCTGAATAATTTCTAAATTATTATTTTGTCTTATCTTACACTATACAATATCTCCCTTCAGCCACTTTTCTGTTGTCTGTCCCCCAGGGAGATGGTTATATGTAGATCCTTGTAATCGGTTTCCCCTTTCCATTCCTCCCTCCCTCTACCCTCCTCGTATCGCCACTCTCACCACTGGTCCTGAAGGGATCATCCGCCCTGGATTCCCTGTGTTTCCAGTTCCTATCTGTACCAGTGTACATCCTCAGGTCTAGCTAGATTTGTAAGGTAGAATGGGGATCATTTTAGTTGTGGGGGAAGAAGCATTTAGGAGCTAGAGGAAAGTTGTATGTTTCATTGTTGCTACAGTGCACCCTGACTGGCTCCTCTCCTCCCTGCTACCCTTCTGTAAGGGGATGTCCAATTATCTACAAATGAGCTTTGGGTTTTCACTCCACACTCCCCCGTATTCACAAAGATATGATTTTTTTGTTCCGATGATGTCTGATACCTGATTCTTCCGACACCTCGTGATCACACATGCTGGTGTGCTTCTTTCACGTGGGCTTTGTTGCTTCTCAGCTACATGACCACTTGTTTAACTTCAAGCTTTTAAGACCCCAGAATGTATAACTTTTGATAGCCGACCACCATCAACTTCAGTCACCACATTTGCTTATGCACCCATTTGCCTCCAGCAATTGTGTTGGGGAGGTGAGCATCACGGAATGCCACTTTAATACAACAAAGTATTTTTGCATTGAGGGAGTACTTGAATGGAGGCCCAATGTACATCTGTTACCTTAATACTAAACCTATAAATATATGCATATAGATCTATTTCCCCATCGTTATACATAAATATATTTACATATGCACATGCTTTATTTAGACCTCTATAAATGCCCTTTGCTTCCTACCTCTTTCCTTGATTTCCTTTTACTTTCTGATTGTCCCACTCTCATGTTCAGCCTTCATTTGTGTTTCAGTAATTCCTCTAGGTTACATTACTCTTGGTTACACTCTACCAAGCCTCCTACACCCTCCTCACCATCTATTTGGATCACTTGGTGTTCCCTTGTCCCTGGGTTTGTTAACAGCACTTCCTTTTTCCCTACACCCCCCTTTCCCATCTCCCTCCCCCAGCTGTCAGTCCCATTGTTTTCTCCTCCAGATTGTTCATCCAGCCTATCTCATTTAGACAGACCTGTGGAAATCATAGCATGCACAAAAACGAGACAGAGCAAACCCAAGCAACAAAATGAAACAAAAGAACAACACCACCACCAACAAGCCAATGACAAAAAGCAAAACAAAACACAAGAAAGAAAAGCTTTTAGTTAGTTCAAGGACTGTTTGTTGGCCTTTAGGAGTGTTTTCTCATAGAGTATGATGGGTCAGCTAGCCCTGGCCCCAAAGTCTATTTTTGGTATTCCCTGGGGACTTCGTTGCTCTGTTCCCCTTCCTGTTCTGTTGTACACCCTTAGTATTTTGCCTCGGTGTGCTGGGATCAGATCGGGCGATAGAGGCATGCTGTTTTTTTTGTGTGAGCAGGTGCACTGTCATGGTGGCAAAACCAGTCCCCTGTCTACCACTAATCAGTCCTTTTTATTTTAAATAAATCATTTTATTGGGGGATCTTACAGCTCTTGTAACAATTCATACACCAATTTGTATGAAGCACATTTGTACATACATTGCTATCATCATTTCCAAACATGTTCTTTCTCCTTGAGCTCCTTTTTTCCCCTCCTCCCACCCACGTGAACCACTGATACTTTATACATACTTTTTAGTTTTATATTTTACGCCTCTGCTGTATCCCTTCACCCAAACTTCTGCTGTTTGTTCCCCTGGGTGGTGGAGTGGGGCTGTATGTCCATCATTGAGATTGGTTTCCCCTTTCTTCTGCTTCTCCCCCCTACCTTCCCTCGTGGTGTTGCTACTCTCAGTATTGGTCCTGAGGGGTTTATCTGTCCTGGATTCTGTGTGTCGGAACTTCTAGTCAATAGCAGTGTGCAAGCTCTGGTCTAGCCAGACAACTCAGACCTTCTTACACAATATCTTCAGAACCTCTATATAGGAAGCTTGATTAACAGTCTGACCTAGTGCAATGACTAAACTCCAAATGCACTATCACCCTCACATCAACAAAACCAAACAAATGAGCATCTTCTTGAAGTTTGAGTTCACTTGACGAGGTGTATTTGAGTGAGGTGATGATGGCGTCTTACACTGACTTGATTTATGTTTGCATTCTGGCTTGTGAGAAGAGCACAAGGTCTTGTCACCAGCAATGGCCTTGGGAAAAAAGTGTGGGTGCACTAGCTCGGAGCAAGTTGCCAGATGCCTGCCCAAACAGGAGAATGTATATTTTGAAATGTGTACCCAGTGGAGCTTTGTACCGCTTGGTTTTTTGGCGGGGGTGGGGTGGGGGTGGGTGGAAGGCCGGCTACTCCTTTGTAGGTTAGATAATCTGAGATGTGCTATTTGAAATTTCCTGGGGCCAGTTTTAGACAAAACTAGAAAAGTTAATTTTGCTGTATGGAAAAATCTGACAGTCTGGAAGTATCTAATTTTCCTCACATGCCATCATTCCCCTAGTAGCATTATTCTTAGTTAAAGCTCTCCTCTGTTCCTCCTTAGGGTTTCCCCCACTACCTGATGTTCCTTTTCTCCTACTCATCATCAAGGGACTTGTGTCCAAAGTGAGGACAGCAAATAAGAGACCCTCCTGACTCTCTGTTAAGAAGGGTGCTCTGGTGCATGCGTGTGTTTATGTGTGCACATACAATCGCATTTGAATTTTGTTGGAAGAGGCTTCATAGAGACAGAGAGTGACATGGTTAGAGCTGCTGCACATGTAGAGCACTGTACTCTATGGTGTTCTAATTCAAATGCATGTAAGGTCCAAGAGAGGTAATAGAAGCAAGTGACCAGGGTCAGGGAAGGCAGTAGGAGGAACTGAGGGAGCCTGAATGCCTCACACCCTGCCAGTTTCACTGATTCTTGGATGGGAGAGTACCAACCTAGTGCTGTGAAATCTTCGCAGTTTTCAGAGGCTTGGGGGATTTAAATTTTGTATGTAAAAAATAGACATCTAAATGCTTGTAATTTATTGATTTCGATAAACACACTGAATGCCAGTACTCAAGTCAAACAAACCAAACTAACAGCCATCGAGTCTTTGCCAACTCATAGTGACCCTATTAGACAGGGTAGAACTGCCCCTCAGTTCAGCTCCCAGCCCTGGAAGCCCACCAGTTCCTCGTTATTATCATGAGGAATACTATTTTCACAAGAGCATTACATACCCCTAGAGACTAAACCATAAAGCCATATAGGCTTTGACCATCAATTCTGATATGCTTTTTCCTCAAACTGATGGGTCATTTGATGGAATCCTTGTATTACTTCCCTAACATAAAAATTAATCAAGCAAAGGAGATTCAGTGCTCAGTACTACAGTCCCCTATTTAGAGATTAACTCTTAAAAACCACCACCACCACCACCACCACCACCACCGCCACCTTATCTATGTTGATAAAAACTTGAGTAGGCTGTATAAATATCTCAAGTATTTAGGATAAAATGGATTCTTATTCTACTGTCACATATTTAGTTTGAGATATGTGTTTCCATCTGAACACAAATTAAATAGACCTCATTGACATCTTTTCAAAATGCCATAAAAATTAAATGATTACCTTAAAAGATACTCAGTATAATTAGGCATCAGAAAAATGTACATCAACACTAGAGCGAGATAGTGTTTCAACCCATCAAGATGACACTAGCCAAGAATATTAAAAATACCAGTGAGTGCTGGAAGAATGAACAGATTTGTGTCAGAAGAACAGTCTGAAAGGTCCTTAGAAGCAAGCACGGGGAGACTTCACATGCTTTGGATATGTTATCAGGAGATGCCAGTCCCTGGAAAAGGCTGAAATGTTAGGTTCAAGTATAACAACAGTTTTGAAGATGGTGTAGGACTGCGCAGTGGTTCATTCTGCCTTGAGTTGGAACTGACTCAATAGCACCTAATGCTAAAAGCTAGATGCTTTTGATCCTAAATGAAAAGTGGATGGTCCAGCCTCCATACCAGCTACGTGGACAACTGCCCCTCCCCCCAGAAGAATTTACTTTAGAAGACGGCACTGAACCTGTAGCTAGGGGAGATGGACATGTCTGATCAGAGCACACAGGGGCAAATGAAGGGGGAGGAAGAGAGTGGAGCACACACTGGTCCACCAGGCTTGGAGGATGATTTTGGCACTCTGAACAGCCAATGTACAGAGTGGACCATATGGCTGATCCCACTATGAGACATGCCATCCCTTGCTGGCCCAGAGCCCTATGGGGACAATACCGGAGACTCTGTGTTGGGACTGAACCGACTGGCCCTCCAACACGGAGGCAAATCACTAAAAGCATGCAGCAGAGCAACCATGAGAGCAGAGCGGGTAGCCCCTGAGGGAGTACAAAGGACAGACTCTGGGGCCAGAGCATGATACGCCATCAGACCTGACTGAAGGACACACCTATAGAAAAAAAAATCAGACCTTGATCTATTTACAGGTTTTTCTTTCTTAAAAAATTTTTTTGTCTTTTAATTAATTTACTCTTTTATTGATCATTGGTTTTCTGTTGTTGTTTTTTTTTGTCATCACAGTGTTCTCACCCATCGCCTATCTTGCTATGGTTTGATTTTTGGTGCATATTATTATCTCAACAGATCTATCTAGATAAGATAGGCTGGAAGAATAGTCTGGAGGAGAAAACAACAGGACCAATGGTTCCCGGGGACATGGGAGAGAGAGAGGAGGGGGTAAGGAGGTGATGCTGACCAATCCAGCGACAGGGGAGCAACAAGTAATCCAAAATCCGTCGCAAGGAGGGTGTGAGAAGCCTGGTAGGTATTCAGCAAGGGCAATGTAACCAAGAGA
>NW_027458062.1:300000-430094 GCF_050624435.1 Tenrec ecaudatus
AAGCCTATGGCGGCCCTAGTCTAAGCCTAGGGTGCCCTAGCCTAAGCCTAGGGGTGCCCTAGCCTAACCCTAGGGGTGCCCTAGCCTTAGGATAGGGGAGCCCTAGTCTTAGCCTAAGCCTAGGGGCACCCTAGCCTAAACCTAGGGGTGCCCAAGCCGAAGCCTATGGGTGCCCTAGCCTTGGGCTTGGGGAGCCATAGCCTTAGCCTAAGCCTAGGGGTGCCCCAGCCTAAGCCTAGGGGTGCCCTAGTCTACGTCTAGGGGTGCCCTAGCCTAAGCATAGGGGTGCTCTAACCAAAGTCTAGGCATTCCCTACCTAAGCCTAGGGGTGCCCTAGCCTAAGCCTAGGGGTGCCCTAGCCTTGGGCAAGGGAAGCCATAGCCCTAGCCTAAGTCTAGGTGTGCCTTAGTCTTAGCCTAAGCCTTGGGGTTCCCTAGCCTAAGCCTAGGGGTGCCCTAGCCTAAGCGTAGGGGTGCCCTAGCCTTAGGCTACCGGAGCCCTAGCCTTAGGTTAGCGGAGCCCTAGCCATAGCCTAAGCCTAGGGGTGTCCTAGCCTAAGCCTTGGGGTGCCCTACCCTAAGCCTAGGGGTGCCCAGGCCTTAGGCTAGATGAGCCCTAGCCTTAGCCTAAGCCTATGGCTGCCCTAGCCGATTCTAGGGTGCCCTAGCCTCAGCCGAGGGGTGCCCTAGCCTAACCCTAGGGGTGCCCTAGCCTTAGGATAGGGGAGCCCTAGCCTTAGCCTACCTAGGTGTGCCCTAGTCAAAGCCTAGGAGTGCCCTAGCCTAAGCCTAGGGGTGCCCTAGCCGAAGCCTATGTGTGCCCTAGCCTTGGGCTTGGGGATCCCTAGCCTTATCCTACCTAGGGGTGCCCTAGTCAAAGCCTAGGAGTGCCCTAGCCTAAGCCTAGGGGTGCCCTAGCCTTAGGCTAGGGGAGTCCTAGCCGAAGCCTAGGGCTGCCCTAGCCTAAGCCTAGGGGTGCCCGAGCCTAAGCCTAGGGGTGCCCTAGCCTAAGCCTAGGGGTGCCCTAGCTTAAGCCTAGGGGTGCCCTAGCCTAAGCCTAGGGTTGCCCTAGCCTAAGCATAGGGGTGCCCTAGCCTAAGCCTAGGTGTGCCCTAGCCTTAGGCTAGGCCAGCCCTATCCTTAGCCTAAGCCTAGGGCTGCCCTAGCCTAAGCCTAGGGGTGCCAAGCCTTAGCCTAGGTGTGCCCTAACGTAAGCCTAGGTCTGTCCTAGCCTAAGCCTAGGGGTGCCCTAGCCTTGGGCTAGGGAAGCCACAGCCCTAGCCTAAGTCTAGGTGTGCCTTAGCCTTAGCCTAAGCCTAGGGGTCCCCTAGCCTAAGCCTAGGGGTGCCCTAGCCTAAGCGTAGGGGTGCCCTAGCCTTAGGCTACCGGAGCCCTAGCCTTAGGTTAGCGGAGCCCTAGCCTTAGCCTAATCCTAGGGGTGCACTAGCCTAAGCCTAGGGGTGCCCTAGCCTAAGCCTAGGGGTGCCCTAGCCTTAGGCTAGGGGAGCCCTAGCTTAAGCCTAGTGGTGCCCTAGCCTAAGCCTAGGGTTGCCCTAGCCTAAGCATATGGGTGCCCTAGCCTAAGCCTAGGTGTGCCCTAGCCTTAGGCTAGGTGAGCCCTATCCTTAGCCTAAGCCTAGGCCTGCCCTAGCCTAAGCCTAGGGGTGCCAAGCCTTAGCCTAGGTGTGCCATAACCTAAGCCTAGGTCTGTCCTACCCTAAGCCTAGGGGTGCCCTAGCCTTAGGATAGGCGAGCCCTAGCCTTAGCCTAAGCCTAGGGGTGCAATAGCCTAAGCCTAGGGGTGCCCTAGCCTAAGCTTAGGGGTGCCCTAGCCTTAGGCTAGGGGTTCCCTAGCCTAAGCCTAGGGGTGCCTTAGTCTAAGCCTAGGGGTGCCCTAGCCTTAGGCTAGGTGAGCCCTAGCCTTAGCCTAAGCCTAGAGGTGCCCTAGCCTAAGCCTAGGGGTGCCCTAGTCTAAGCCTAGGGATGCCCTAGCCTTAGGCTAGGGTATCCCTAGCCTTAGCCTAAACCTAGGGGTGCCCTAGCCTAAGCCTATGGGTGCCCTATCCTAAGCCGATGGGTGCCCTAGCCTAAGGCTAGTGGAGCCCTAGCCTTAGCTTAAGACTAGGGATGCCCTAGCCTAAGCCTAGGGGTGCCCTAACCTAAGCCTAGGGGTGTCCTAGCCTAAGCCTTGGGGTGCCCTACCCTAAGCCTAGGGGTGCCCAGGCCTTAGGCTAGATGAGCCCTACCTTTAGCCTAAGCCTATGGGTGCCCTATCCTAAGCCGATGGGTGCCCTAGCCTAAGGCTAGTGGAGCCCTAGCCTTAGCTTAAGACTAGGGGTGCCCTAGCCTAAGCCTAGGTGTGCAATAGCCTAAGCCTAGGGGTGCCCTAGCCTAAGCCTAGGGGTGCCCTAGCCTAACCCTAGGGGTGCCCTAGCCTTAGGATAGGGGAGCCCTAGCCTTAGCCTACCTAGGTGTGCCCTAGTCAAAGCCTAGGAGTGCCCTAGCCTAAGCCTAGGGGTGCCCTAGCCTTAGGCTAGGGGAGTCCTAGCCGAAGCCTAGGGCTGCCCTAGCCTAAGCCTAGGGGTGCCCGAGCCTAAGCATAGGGGTGCCCAAGCCTAAGCCTAGGGGTGCCCTAGCTTAAGCCTAGGGGTGCCCTAGCCTAAGCCTAGGGTTGCCCTAGCCTAAGCATAGGGGTGCCCTTGCCTAAGCCTAGGTGTGCCCTAGCCTTAGGCTAGGCGAGCCCTATCCTTAGCCTAAGACTAGGGCAGCCCTAGCCTAAGCCTAGGGGTGCCAAGCCTTAGCCTAGGTGTGCCCTAACGTAAGCCTAGGTCTGTCCTAGCCTAAGCCTAGGGGTGCCCTAGCCTTAGGATAGGCGAGCCCTAGCCTTAGCCTAAGCCTAGGGGTGCCCTAGCCTAAGCCTAGGATTGCCATAGCCTAAGCCTAGGGGTACCATAGCCTAAGCCTAGGGGTGCCCTAGCCTAAGCCTAGGGCTGCCCTAGCCTTAGGCTAGGCGAAACCTAGCCTTAGCATAAGCCTAGGGGTGCCCTAGCCTAAGCCTAGGATTGCCATAGCCTAAGCCTAGGGGTACCATAGCCTAAGCCTAGGGGTGCCCTAGCCTAAGCCTAGGGCTGCCCTAGCCTTAGGCTAGGCGAAACCTAGCCTTAGCATAAGCCTAGGGCTGCCCTAGCCTAAGCCTAGGGTTGCCCAAGCCTAAGCCTAGGGGTGCCAAGCCTAAGCCTAGGGGTGCCCTAGCCTAAGCCTAGGGCTGCCCTAGCCTAAGCCTAGGGCTGCCCTAGCCTAAGCCTACGGGTGCCCTAGCCTTAGGCTAGGGGATCCCTAGCCTTAGCCTAAGCCTAGGGGTGCCCTAGCCTAAACCTAGGGGTGCCCTAGCCTAAGCCTAGGGGTGCCCTATCCTAAGCCCAGGGTTCCCCTAGCCTAAGCCTTGGGGTGCCCTAGCCTAAGCATAGGGGTGCCCTAGCCTTAGGCTAGGTGAGCCCTAGCCTTAGCCTAAGCTTTGAGGTGCCCTAGCCTAAGCCTTTGGGGTGCCCTAGCCTAAGCCTATGGCTGCCCTAGCCTAAGCCTAGGGGTGCCCTAGCCTTAGGCTAGGCGAGCCCTAGCCTTAGCCTAAGCCTAGGGTTGCCCTAGCCTCAGCCTAGGGGTGCGCAAGCCTAAGCCTAGGGGTGCCAAGCCTAAGCCTAGGGGTGCCCTAGCCTAAGCCTAGGTGTGCCCTAGCCTAAGCCTAGGGCTGCCCTTGCCTAAGCCTAGGGGTGCCCAAGCCTAAGCCTAGGGGTGCCAAGCCTAAGCCTAGGGGTGCCCTAGCCTAAGCCTAGGTCTGTCCTAGCCTAAGCCTAGGGGTGCCCTAGCCTTAGGCTAGGCGAGCCCTAGCCTTAGCCTAAACCTAGGGGTGCACTAGTCTAATCCTAGGGGTGCCCTAGCCTAAGCCTAGGGGTGCCCTAGCCTAAGCCTAGGGGTGCACAGGCCTAAGCCTAGGGGTGCCCTAGCCTAAGCCTAGGGCTGCCCTAGCCTAAGCCTAGGGGTGCCCAAGCCTAAGTCTAGGCGTGCCAAGCCTAAGCCTAGGGGTGCCCTAGCCTAAGCCTAGGTCTGTCCTAGCCTAAGCCTAGGGGTGCCCAAGCCTTAGGATAGGCGAGCCCTAGCCTTAGCCTAAGCCTAGGAGTGCCCTAACCTAAGCCTAGGGGTGCCCTAGCCTAAGCCTAGGGGTGCCCTTGTCTAAGCCTAGGGGTGCGGTAGCCTTAGGCTAGGTGAGCCCTAGCCGTAGCCTAAGCCTAGGGTTGCCCTAGCCTAAGCCTAGGGGTGCCGTAGCCTAAGCCTAGGGGTGCCCTAGCCTAAGCCTAGGGGTGCCCTAGCCTAAGCCTAGTGGTGCCCTACCCTTAGGCTAGGCGAGCCTTAGCCTTAGCCTAAGCCTAGGGCTGCCCTAGCCTAAGCCTAGGGGTGCCCTAGCCTAAGCCTAGGGGTGCCCTAGCCTAAGCCTAGGGGTGCCCAGACCTTAGGCTAGGGGAGCACTAGCCTTAGCCTAAGCCTATGACTGCCCTAGCCTAAGCCTAGGGGTGCCCTAGCCTAAGCCTAGCGGTGCCCTAGCCTAAGCCTACGGCTGCCCTAGTCTGAGCCTAGGGGTGCCCTAGCCTGAGCCTACGGGTGCCCTAGCCTGAGGCTAGGGCAGCCCTAGCCTTAGTCTAGCCTAGGATTGCCCTAGCCTAAGCCTAGGGGTGCCCTAGTCTTAGGCTAGGGGTGCCCTAGCCTATGGCTAGGGGTGCCCTAGCCTAAGCCTAGGGGTGCCCTAACCTTAGGCTAGGTGAGCCCTAGCCTTAGCGTAAGCCTATGCGAGCCCTAGCCTAAGCCTAGGGGTGCCCTAGCCTAAAGCTAGGGGTGCCCTAGCCTAAGCATAGGGGTGCCCTTGCCTTAGGCTAGGGGAGCCCTAGCCTTAGCCTAAGCCTAGGGGTGCCCTAGCCTAAGCCTAGGGGTGCCCTAGCCTTAGGCTAGGTGAGCCCTATCCTTAGTTTAAGCCTACGGCTGCCCTAGCCTAAGCCTAGGGGTGCCCAAGCATAAGCCTAGGGGTGCCAAACCTAAGCCTAGGGGTGCCCTAGCCTAAGCCTAGGGTTGTCCTACCCTAAGCCTAGGGATGCCTTAGCCTAAGCCTAAGGGTGCCCAGACCTTAGGCTAGGGGAGCCCTAGCCTTAGCCTAAGCCTATGACTGCCCTAGACTAAGCCTAGGGGTGCCCTAGCCTAAGCCTACGGCTGCCCTAGCCTGAGCATAGTGGTGCCCTAGCCTGAGCTTACGGGTGCCCTAGCCTGAGGCTAGGGGTGCCCTAGCCTTAGGCTAGGTGAGCCATAGCCTTAGTGTAAGCCTAGGCGTACCCTAGCCTAAGCCTAGGGGTGCCCTTGCCTAAGCCTAGGTCTGTCCTAGCCTAAGCTTTGGGGTGCCCTAGCCTAAGCCTAGGGGTGCCCTAGCCTAAGCATAGGGGTGCCCAGGCTTTAGGCTAGGGGAACTCTATCCTTAGCCTAAGCCTATGACTGCCCTAGCCTAAGCCTAGGGGTGCCCTAGCATGAGGCTAGGGGAACCGTAGCCTTAGCCTAAACCTAGGGGTGCCCTAGCCTTAGGTTATGGGTTCCATAGCCTAAGCCTAGGGGTGCCTTAGCCTAAGCCTAGAGGTGCTCTAGCCTTAGGTTAGCCGAACCCTAGCCTTAGCTTAAGCCTAGGGCTGCCCTAGCCTAAGCCTAGGGGTGCCCAAGCCTAAGCCTAGGGGTGCCAAGCCTAAGCCTAGGTGTGCCCTAGCCTAAGCCTAGGTCTGTCCTAGCCTAAGCCTAGGACTGCCATAGCCTAAGCCTAGGGGTGCCCTATCCTAAGCCTAGGGGTGCCCAGGCTTTAGGCTAGGGGAACTCTATCCTTAGCCTAAGCCTATGACTGCCCTAGCCTAAGCCTAGGGGTGCCCTAGCCTGTGGCAGGGGAACCGTAGCCTTAGCCTAAACCTAGGGGTGCCCTAGCCTAAGCCTATGTGTGCCCTATCCTAAGCCTAGGGGTGCCCTGGCCTAAGCCTAGGGTTTCCCTAGCCTAAGCCTAGGGGTGCCCTAGCCTTAGGCTAGGGGAGCCCTAGCCTAAGCCTAAGCCTAGGGGAGCCCTAGCCTAAGCCTAAGCCTAGGGGTGCCCTAGTCTAAGCCTAGGGGTGCCCTAGCCTAAGCCTAGGGGTGCCCTAGCCTTAGGCTAGGGGACCCTAGGCTTAACCTAAGGCAAGGGGTGCCCAGGCCGAAGCCTAGGGGTCCCCTAGCCTAAGCCTAGGGGTGCTCTAGCCTTAGGCTAGGGGAGCCCTAGGCTTAGCCTAAGCCTAGGGGTGCCCTAGCCTAAGCCTTGGGGTGCCCTAGCCTGAGGCTAGGGGAGCCCTAGCCTTAGTCTAGCCTAGGATTGCCCTAGGTTAAGCCAAGGGGTGCCCTAGCCTAAGCCTAGGGGTGCCCTAGCCTTAGGCTAGGGGAGCCCTAGCCTTTTCCTAAGCCGAGGGGTGCCGTAGCCTAAGCCCAGGGGTGCCCTAGCCTGAGCCTAGGGGTGCCGTAACCTTAGGCTAGGGGAACCCTAGCCTTAGTCTAGCCTAGGATTGCCCTAGGCTAAGCCTAGGGGTGCCACAGCCTGAGTCTAGGGGTGCCCTAGCCTTAGGCTAGGGGAGCCGTAGCCTTAGCCTAAGCCTAGGGGTGCCCTAGCCTTAGACTAGGGGTTGACTAGCCTAAGCCTAGGGGTGCCCTAGCCTAATCCTTGGGGTGCCCTAGCCTTAGGCTAGGCGAGCCCTAGCCTTAGCTTAAGACTAGGGCTGCCCTAGCCTAATCCTAGGGGTGCCCAAGCCTAAGCCTAGGGGTGCCAAGCCTAAGCCTAGGGGTGCCCTAGCCTTGGGCTAGGCGAGCCCTAGCCTTATCCAAAGCCTAGGGATTGCCTTAGCCTAATCCTAGGGGTGCCTTAGCCTAAAACTAGGGGTGCCCTAGCCTAAGGCTAGGGGATCCCTAGCCTTAGCCTAATCCTTGGGGTACCCTAGCCTAAGCCTAGGGGTGCCCTATCCTAAGCCTAGGGGTGCCCAGGCCTTAGGCTAGGGGAGCCCTAGCCTTAGCCTAAGCCTATGGGTGCACTAGCCTAAGCCTAGGGGTGCCCTAGCCTGATCCTACGGGTGCCCTAGCCTGAGGATCCGGGAGCCCTAGCCTTATTCTAGCCTAGGATTGCCCTAACCTAAGTCTAGGGGTGCCGTAGCCTGAGTCTAGTGGTGCCCTAGCCTGAGGCTAGGGGAACCGTAGCCTTAGCCTAAACCTAGGGGTGCCCTAGCCTAAACCTAAGGGTGCCCAAGCCTAAGGTTAGGGGTGCCGTAGCCTTAGGCTAGGGGAGCCCTAGACTTAGCCTAAGCCTAGGGGTGCCCTAGCCTAAGCCTAGGGGTGCCCTATCCTAAGCCTAGGGTGCCCTACCCTTAGGCTAGGGGAGCCCTAGCCTAAGCCTAAGCCTAGGGGTGCCCTAGCCTAAGCCTAGGGGTGCCTTAGCCTTAGGCTAGGGGACCCTAGCCTTAACCTAAGGCAAGTGGTGCCCTGGCTGAAGCCTAGGGGTGCCCTAACCTAAGCCTAGGGGTGCTCTAGCCTTAGGCTAGGGGAGCCCTAGCTTCAGCCTAAGCCTAGGGGTGCCCTAGCCTGAGCCTACGGGTGCCCTAGCCTGCGGCTAGGGGAGCCCTAGCCTTAGTCTAGCCTAGGATTGCCCTAGCCTAAGCCTAGGGGTGTCATAGCCTGAGTCTAGGGGTGCACTAGCCTGAGGCTAGGGGAGCCATAGCCTTAGCCTAAGCCTAGGGGAGCCCTAGCTAAAGCCTAGGGGTGCCCTAGCCTAAGCCTAGGGGTGCCCTAGCTTTAGGCTCGGGGAGCCCTAGCCTTTTTAGCCCTAGCCTTAGTCTAGCCTAGGATTGCCCTAGCCTAAGCCTAGGGGTGCCATAGCCTGAGTCTAGGGGTGCCCTAGCCTGAAGCTAGGGGAGCCGTAGCCTTAGCCTAAGCCTAGGGGTACCCTAGCCTAAGTCTAGGGGTGCCCTAGCCTAAGCCTAGGGGTACCCTAGCCTAAGCCTAGGGGTGCTCTAGCCTTAGGCTAGGGGAGCCCTAGCCTTAGCCTAAGCCTAGGGTTGCCCTAGCCTAAGCCTAGGGGTGACCTAGCCTGAGGCTAGGGGAGCCCTAGCCTTAGCCTAAGCCTAGGGGTGCCCTAGTCTAAGCCTAGGGGTGCTCTAGTCTTAGGCTAGGGGAGCTCTAGCCTTAGCCTAAGCCTAGGGGTGCCCTAGCCTAAGCCTAGGGGTGACCTAGCCTGAGGCTAGTGGAGCCCTAGCCGTAGCCTAAGCCTAGGGGTGCCCTAGCCTAAGCCTAGGGGTGCCCTTGCCTGAGCCTAGGGGTGCCCAAGCCTGAGCCTACGAGTGCCCTAGCCTGAGGATAGGGGAGCCCTAGCGTTAGTAGCCTAGGATTGCCCTAGCTAAAGCCTAGGGGTACCCTAGCCTAAGCCTAGGGGTGCCCTACCCTAAGCCTAGGTGTGCCCTAGCCTTAGGCTAGGGGAGCCCTAGCCTTTTCCTAAGCCTAGGGGTGCCCTAGTCTAAGCCTTGGGGTGCCATAGCCTGATTCTAGGGGTAACCTAGTCTGAGGTTAGGGGAGCCCTAGCCTTAGCTAAGCCTAGGATTGCCCTAGCCTAAGCTTAGGGGTGCCCTAGCCTGAGTCTAGGGGTGCCCTAACCTGAGGCTAGTGGAGCCGTTGCCTTAGCCTAAGTCTAGGGGTGCCCTAGACTAAACCTAGGGGTTCCCTACCTAAGCTTGGGGTGCCCTAGCCTTAGGCTAGGGGTTTCCTAGCCTTAGCCTAGGGGTGCCCTAGCCTAAACCTAGGGGTGCCCTAGCATTAGACTAGGGCTGCCCTAGCCTGAGGCTAGGCGTGCCCTAGCCTGAGCCTACGGGTGCCCTAGCCTGAGGCTAGGGGAGCCCTAGCCTTAGTCTAGCATAGGATTGCCCTAGCCTAATTCTAGTGGTGCCATAGCTTGAGTCTAGGGGTGCCCAGCCTGAGGCTAGGGGAGCCGTAGCCTTAGCCTAAGCCTAGTGGTGCCCTAGCCTAAGCCTAGGTGTGCTCTAGCCTAAGCCTAGGGGTGCCCTAGCCTAAGCCTAGGGGTGCCCTAGCCTAAGCCTAGGGGTGCCCAAGCCTAAGCCTAGGGGTGCCCTTGCATTAGGCTATGGGAGACCTAGCCTTAGCCTAAGCCTAGGGATGTCCTAGCCAAAGCCTAGGGGTGCCGTAGCCTGAGCCTAGGGGTGCCCTAGCCTAAGCCTAGGGGTGCCCTAGCCTAAGGCTAGGGGTGCCTTAGCCTTAGAATAGGGGAGCCCTAGCCTTAGCCTAAGCCTAGGGGTGCCCTAGCCTAAGCCTAGGGGTGCCCTAGCCTAAGCCTAGGGGTGCCATAACCTAAGCCTAGGGCTGCCCTAGCCTAAGCCAGGGGTGCCCTAGCCTAAGCCTAGGGGTGCCCTAGCCTTAGGCTAGGCGAGCCCTACCCTTAGCCTAAGCCTAGGGATGCCCTAGCCTAAGCCTAGGGGTGCCCCAGCCTGAGGCTAGGGGTGCCAAGCCTAAGCCTAGGTCTGCCCTAGTCTAAGCCTAGGGGTGCCCTAGCCTTAGGCTAGGGGAGCCCTAGCCTTAGCCTAAGCCTAGCGCTGCCCTAGCCTAAGCCTAGGGGTGCCATAGCCTAAGTCTAGGGGTGCCCTAGTTTAGGCTAGGGGAACCCTAGCCTTAGCCTAAGCCTAGGGGTGCAATAGCCTAAGCCTAGGGGTGCCCTAGCCAAAGCCTAGGTGTGCCCAAGCCTTAGGATAGAGGAGCCCTAGCCTTAGCCTAAGCCTAGGGGTGCCCTAGCCTATCCCTAGGGGTGCCCTAGCCTTAGGCTAGGGAAGCACTAGCCTTAGCCTGAGCCTAGGGGTGTCCTAGCCTAAGCCTAGGGGTGCCCTACCCTAAGCCTATGGGTGCCCTAGCCTAAGCCCAGGGGTGCCCTAGCCTTATGCTAGCTTAGCCCTAACCTTAGCCTAAGCCTAGGGCTGCCCTAGACTAAGCCTAGGGGTGCACTAGCCTAAGCCTAGGGGTGCCCTTGCCTAAGCCTAGGGGTGCCCTTGCCTTAGGCTAGGGGAGCCCTAGCCTTAGCCTAAGCCTAGGGGTGTCCTAGCCTAAGAATGGGGGTGCCCTAGCCTAAGCTTAAGGGTGCACTAGCCTAAGCTTAGGGGTGCCCTAGCCTAAGCCTAGGGGTGCCCTAGGGTTAGGCTCGGGGAGCCCTAGCCTTACCCTAAGACTAGGGGTGCCCTAGCATAAGCCTATGGGGGCCCTAACTTAAGCCTAGGGGTGCCCTAGCCTAAGCCTAGGGGTGCTCTAGCCTAAGCCTAGGTGTGCCCTAGCCTGAGCCTAGGGGTGCCCTAGCCTGAGGCTAGGGGAGCCCTAGCCTTAGCCTAAGCCAAGGGGTGCCCTAGCCTAAGCCTAGGGGTGCCCTAGCCTGAGGCTAGGGGTGCCCTAGCCTGAGCCTACGGGTGCCCTAGCCTGAGGATAGGGGAGCCCTAGCGTTAGTCTAGCCTAGGATTGCCCTAGCCTAAGCCTAGGGGTGTCATAGCCTGAGTCTAGGGGTGCACTAGCCTGAGGCTAGGGGAGCCGTAGCCTTAGCCTAAGCCTAGGGGAGCCCTAGCAAAAGCCTAGTGGTGCCCTAGCCTAAGCCTAGGGCTGCCCTAGCCTAAGCCCGGTGTGCCCTAGCCTAAGGCTAGGGGAGCCTTGCCTTAGCCTAAGCCAAGGGGTGCCCTAGCCTAAGGCTAGGGGTGCCCTAGCCTAAGCCTATAGGTGCCCTAGCCTAAGCTTTGGGGTGCCCTAGCCTGAATCTCGGGGTGCCCTAACCTGAGGCTAGTGGAGCCGTTGCCTAAGCCTAAGTCTAGGGGTGCCCTAGCCTAAGCCTAGGGGTGCCCTACCTAAGCCTAGGGGTGCCCTAGCCTGAGGCTAGGGGAGCGGTAGCCTTAGCCTAAGCCTAGGGGTGCCCTAGCCTAAGCCAAGGGTGCCCTAGCCTTAGCCTAAGCCTAGGGCTGCCCTAGCCTGAGCCTACGGGTGCCCTAGACTGAGGCTAGGGGAGCCCTAGCCTTAGTCTAGCCTAGGATTGCCCTAGCCTAAGCCTAGGGGTGCCATAGCCTGAGTCTAGGGGTGCCCTAGCCTGAGGCTAAGGGAACCGTAGCCTTAGCCTAAGCCTAGGGGTGCCCTAGCCTAAGCCTAGGTGTGCCCTAGCCTGAGCCTAGGGGTGCCCTAGCCTAAGCCTAGGGGTGCCCTAGCCTAAGCCTAGGGGTGCCCTAGCCTAAGGCTAGCGGTGCCCTAGCCTAAGCCTAGGTTTACCCTAGCCTTAGGCTAGGGGAGCCCTAGCCTTAGCCTAAGCCTTGGATTGCCCTAGCCTAAGCTTAGGGGTGCCCTAGCCTGAGTCTAGGGGTGCCCTAACCTGAGGCTAGTGCAGCCGTTGCCTTAGCCTAAGTCTAGGGGGCCCTAGCCTAAACCTAGGGGTGCCCTACCTAAACTTGGGGTGCCCTAGCCTTACTGCTAGGGGTTTCCTAGCCTTAGCCTAGGGGTGCCCTAGCCTAAACCTAGGGGTGCCCTAGCCTTAGACTAGGGCTGCCCTAGCCTGAGGCTAGGGGTGCCCTAGCCTGAGCCTACGGGTGCCCTAGCCTAATGCTAGGGGAGCCCTAGCCTTAGTCTAGCCTAGGGGTGCCCTAGCCTAAGCCTAGGGGTGCCCTAGCCTAAGCCTAGGGGTCCCCTAGCCTAAGCCTAGGGGTGCCCTAGCCTAAGCCTAGGGGTGCCCTAGCCTAAGCCTAGGGGTGCCCTAGCCTAAGCCTAGGGGTGCCCTAGCCTTAGGCTAGGGGAGCCCTAGCCTTAGACTAAGCATAGGGATGTCTTAGCCTAAGCCTAGGGGTGCCCTAGCCTGAGCCTAGGGGTGCCCTAGCCTTAGCCTAAGTCTAGGGGTGCCCTAGCCTAAGCCTAGGGGTGCCCTAGCCTAAGCCTAGGGGTGCCCTAGCCTAAGCCTTGGGTTGCCCTAGCCTAAGCCTAGGGCTGCCCTAGCCTAAGCCTAGGGGTGCCCTAGTTTAGGCTAGGGGAACCCTAGCCTTAGCCTAAGCCTAGGGCTGCCCTAGCCTAAGCCTAGGGCTGCCCTAGACTAAGTCTAGGGGTGCCCTAGTTTAGGCTAGGGGAACCCTAGCCTTAGCCTAAGCCTAGGGGTGCACTAGCCTAAGCCTAGGGGTGCGCCAGCCAAATCCTAGGTGTGCCCAAGCCTTAGGCTAGAGGAGCCCTAGCCTTAGCCTAAGCCTAGGGGTTCCTAGCCTAAGCCTTGGGGTGCCCAAGCCTAAGCCTAGGGGTGCCCTAGCCTAAGTCTAGGGGTGCCCTAGCCTAAGACTAGGGGTGCCCTAGCCTAAGACTATGGGTGCCCTGTCCTAACCCTAGGGGTGCCATAGCCTTAGGCTAGGGGAGCACTAGCCTTAGCCTAAGCCTAGGGGTGCCGTAGCCTAAGCCTAGGGGTGCCGTAGCCTAAGCCTAGGGGTGCCCTAGCCTGAGGCTAGGCGTGCCCTAGCCTGAGCCTACGGGTGCCCTAGCCTGAGGCTAGGGGAGCCCTAGCCTTAGTCTAGCCTAGGATTGCCCTAGCCTAAGTCTAGTGGTGCCATAGCTTGAGTCTAGGGGTGCCCTAGCCTGAGGCTACGGGAGCCGTAGCCTTAGCCTAAGCCTAGGAGTGCCCTTGCCTAAGCCTAGGGGTGCCCTAGCCTAAAACTAGGGGTGCCCTTGCATTAGGCTAGGGGAGCCCTAGCCTTAGACTAAGCCTAGGGATGCCCTAGCCAAAGCCTAGGGTTGCCCTAGCCTGAGCCTAGGGGTGCCCTAGCCTTAGCCTAAGTCTAGGGGTGCCCTAGCCTAAGCCTAGGAGTGCCCTGGCCTAAGGCTAGGGGTGCCTTAGCCTTAGACTAGGGGAGCCCTAGCATTAGCCTAAGCCTAGGGGTGCCCTAGCCTAAGCCTAGGGGTGCCCTAGCCTAAGCCTAGGGGTGCCCAAGCCTAAGCCTCGGGGTGCCATAGCCTAAGCCTAGGGCTGCCCTAGCCTAAGCCCGGGGTGCCCTAGCCTAAGCCTAGGGGTGCCCTAGCCTTAGGCTAGGTGAGCCCTACCCTTAGCCTAAGCCTAGGGATGCCCTAGCCTAAGCCTAGGGGTGCCCCAGCCTAAGGCTAGGGGTGCCAAGCCTAAGCCTAGGTCTGCCCTAGTCTAAGCCTAGGGGTGCCCTAGCCTTAGGCTAGGGGAGCCCTAGCCTTAGCCTAAGCCTAGCGCTGCCCTAGCCTAAGCCTAGGGGTGCCATAGCCTAAGCCTAGGGGTGCCCTAGTTTAGGCTAGGGGAACCCTAGCCTTAGCCTAAGCCTAGGGGTGCACTAGCCTAAGCCTAGGTGTGCCCTAGCCAAAGCCTAGGTGTGCCCAAGCCTTAGGATAGAGGAGCCCTAGCCTTAGCCTAAGCCTAGGGGTGCCCTAGCCTATCCCTAGGGGTGCCCTAGCCTTAGGCTAGGGGAGCACTAGCATTAGCCTGAGCCTAGGGGTGTCCTAGCCTAAGCCTAGGGGTGCCCTACCCTAAGCCTATGGGTGCCCTAGCCTAAGCCTAGGGTTGCCCTAGCCTTATGCTAGCTTAGCCCTAACCTTAGCCTAAGCCTAGGGGTGCCCTAGCCTAAGCCTAGGGGTGCCCTAGCCTAAGAATGGGGGTGCCCTAGCCTAAGCTTAGGGGTGCCCTAGCCTAAGCCAAGGGGTGCCCTAGGGTTAGGCTAGGGGAGCCCTAGCCTTACACTAAGACTAGGGGTGCCCTAGCATAAGCCTATGGGGGCCCTAACTTAACCCTGGGGTGCCCTAGCCTAAGCCTAGGGGTGCTCTAGCCTTAGGCTAGGGGACCCTTAGCCTTAGCCTAAGCCTAGGGGTGCCCTAGCCTTAGCATAAGTCAAGGGGTGCCCTAGCCTAAGGCTAGGGGTGCCCTAGCCTAAGCCTATAGGTGCCCTATCCTAAGCCTAGGGGTGCCCTAGCCTAAGACTAGGGGTGCCCTAGCCTAAGCTTAGGGGTGCACTAGCCTAAGCCTAGGGGTGGCCTAGCCTAAGCCTAGGGGTGCCGTAGGGTTAGGCTAGGGGAGCCCTAGCCTTACCCTAAGACTAGGGGTGCCCTAGCATAAGACTACGGGGGCCCTAACCTAAGCCTAGGGGTGCCATAGCCTAAGCCTAGGGGTGCTCTAGCCTTAGGCTAGTGGAGCCCTAGCCTTAGCCTAAGCCTAGGGGTGCCCTAGCCTAAGCCTAGGGGTGACCTAGCCTGAGGCTAGGGGAGCCCTAGCCTTAGTCTAAGCCAAGGGGTGCCCTAGCCTAAGCCTAGGGGTGCCCTAGCCTGAGCCTAGGGGTGCCATAGCCTGAGCCTACGGGTGCCCTAGCCTGAGGATAGGGGAGCCCTAGCGTTAGTCTAGCCTAGGATTGCCCTAGCTTAAGCCTAGGGGTGTCATAGCCTGAGTCTAGGGGTTTACTAGCCTGAGGCTAGGGGAGCCGTAACATTAGCCTAATCCTAGGGGAGCCCTAGCTAAAGCCTAGGGGTGCCCTAGCCTTAGGCTAGGGAAGCACTAGCCTTAGCCTGAGCCTAGGGGTGTCCTAGCCTAAGCCTAGGGGTGCCCTACCCTAAGCCTATGGGTGCCCTAGCCTAAGTCCAGGGGTGCCCTAGCCTTATGCTAGCTTAGCCCTAACCTTAGCCTAAGCCTAGGGGTGCCCTAGCCTAAGCCTAGGGGTGCCCTAGCCTAAGCCTAGGGGTGCCCTTGCCTAAGCCTAGGGGTGCCCTTGCCTTAGGCTAGGGGAGCCCTAGCCTTAGCCTAAGCCTAGGGGTGTCCTAGCCTAAGAATGGGGGTGCCCTAGCCTAAGCTTATGGGTGCACTAGCCTAAGCCTAGGGGTGCCCTAGCCTAAGCCTAGGGGTGCCCTAGGGTTAGGCTAGGGGAGACCTAGCCTTACCCTAAGACTAGGGGTGCCCTAGCATAAGCCTAGGGGTGCTCTAGCCTAAGCCTAGGTGTGCCCTAGCCTGAGCCTAGGGGTGCCCTAGCCTGAGGCTAGGGGAGCCGTAGCCTTAGCCTAAGCCTAGGGGTGCCCTAGCCAAACCTAGGCGTGCCCTAGCCTAAGCATAGGGGTCCCCTAGCCTAAGCCTAGGGGTGCCCTAGCCTAAGCCTAGGGGTGCCCTAGCCTAAGCCAAGGGGTGCCCTAGCCTAAGCCTAGGGGTGCCCTAGCCTTAGGCTAGGGGAGCCCTAGCCTTAGACTAAGCATAGGGATGTCTTAGCCTAAGCCTAGGGGTGCCCTAGCCTGAGCCTAGGGGTGCCCTAGCCTTAGCCTAAGTCTAGGGGTGCCCTAGCCTAAGCCTAGGGGTGCCCTAGCCTAAGCCTAGGGGTGCCCTAGCCTAAGCCTAGGGTTGCCCTAGCCTAAGCCTAGGGCTGCCCTAGCCTAAGCCTAGGGGTGCTCTAGTTTAGGCTAGGGGAACCCTAGCCTTAGCCTAAGCCTAGGGCTGCCCTAGCCTAAGCCTAGGGCTGCCCTAGACTAATTCTAGGGGTGCCCTAGTTTAGGCTAGGGGAACCCTAGCCTTAGCCTAAGCCTAGGGATGCACTAGCCTAAGCCTAGGGGTGCGCTAGCCAAATCCTAGGTGTGCCCAAGCCTTAGGCTAGAGGAGCCCTAGCCTTAGCCTAAGCCTAGGGGTTCCTAGCCTAAGCCTTGGGGTGCCCTAGCCTAAGCCTAGGGGTGCCCTAGCCTAAGCCTAGGGGTGCCCTAGCCTAAGACTAGGGGTGCCCTAGCCTAAGACTATGGGTGCCCTGTCCTAACCCTAGGGGTGCCATAGCCGTAGGCTAGGGGAGCACTATCCTTAGCCTAAGCCTAGGGGTGCCGTAGCCTAAGCCTAGGGGTGCCGTAGCCTAAGCCTAGGGGTGCCCTAGCCTGAGGCTAGGCGTGCCCTAGCCTGAGCCTACGGGTGCCCTAGCCTGAGGCTAGGGGAGCCCTAGCCTTAGTCTAGCTGAGGATTGCCCTAGCCAAAGTCTAGTGGTGCCATAGCTTGAGTCTAGGGGTGCCCTAGCCTGAGGCTACGGGAGCCGTAGCCTTAGCCTAAGCCTAGGAGTGCCCTTGCCTAAGCCTAGGGGTGCCCTAGCCTAAAACTAGGGGTGCCCTTGCATTAGGCTAGGGGAGCCCTAGCCTTAGACTAAGCCTAGGGATGCCCTAGCCAAAGCCTAGGGGTGCCCTAGTCTGAGCCTAGGGGTGCCCTAGCCTTAGCCTAAGTCTAGGGGTGCCCTAGCCTAAGCCTAGGAGTGCCCTGGCCTAAGGCTAGGGGTGCCTTAGCCTTAGACTAGGGGAGCCCTAGCCTTAGCCTAAGCCTAGGGGTGCCCTAACCTAAGCCTAGGGGTGCCCTAGCCTAAGCCTAGGGGTGCCCTAGCCTAAGCCTCGGGGTGCCATAGCCTAAGCCTAGGGCTGCCCTAGCCTAAGCCCGGGGTGCCCTAGCCTAAGCCTAGGGGTGCCCTAGCCTTAGGCTAGGCGAGCCCTACCCTTAGCCTAAGCCTGGGGATGCCCTAGCCTAAGCCTAGGGGTGCCCCAGCCTAAGGCTAGGGGTGCCAAGCCTAAGCCTAGGTCTGCCCTAGTCTAAGCCTAGGGGTGCCCTAGCCTTAGGCTAGGGGAGCCCTAGCCTTAGCCTAAGCCTAGCGCTGCCCTAGCCTAAGCCTAGGGGTGCCATAGCCTAAGCCTAGGGGTGCCCTAGTTTAGGCTAGGGGAACCCTAGCCTTAGCCTAAGCCTAGGGGTGTACTAGCCTAAGCCTAGGTGTGCCCTAGCCAAAGCCTAGGTGTGCCCAAGCCTTAGGATAGAGGAGCCCTAGCCTTAGCCTAAGCCTAGGGGTGCCCTAGCCTATCCCTAGGGGTGCCCTAGCCTTAGGCTAGGGGAGCACTAGCCTTAGCCTGAGCCTAGGGGTGTCCTAGCCTAAGCCTAGGGGTGCCCTACCCTAAGCCTATGGGTGCCCTAGCCTAAGCCTAGGGTTGCCCTAGCCTTATGCTAGCTTAGCCCTAACCTTAGCCTAAGCCTAGGGGTGCCCTAGCCTAAGCCTAGGGGTGACCTAGCCTAAGAATGGGGGTGCCCTAGCCTAAGCTTAGGGGTGACCTAGCCTAAGCCAAGGGGTGCCCTAGGGTTAGGCTAGGGGAGCCCTAGCCTTACACTAAGACTAGGGGTGCCCTAGCATAAGCCTATGGGGGCCCTAACTTAACCCTGGGGTGCCCTAGCCTAAGCCTAGGGGTGCTCTAGCCTTAGGCTAGGGGACCCCTAGCCTTAGCCTAAGCCTAGGGGTGCCCTAGCCTTAGCATAAGTCAAGGGGTGCCCTAGCCTAAGGCTAGTGGTGCCCTAGCCTAAGCCTTTAGGTGCCCTATCCTAAGCCTAGGGGTGCCCTAGCCTAAGACTAGGGGTGCCCTAGCCTAAGCTTAGGGGTGCACTAGCCTAAGCCTAGGGGTGGCCTAGCCTAAGCCTAGGGGTGCCGTAGGGTTAGGCTAGGGGAGCCCTAGCCTTACCCTAAGACTAGGGGTGCCCTAGCATAAGCCTATGGGGGCCCTAACCTAAGCCTAGGGGTGCCCTAGCCTAAGCCTAGGGGTGCTCTAGCCTTAGGCTAGGGGAGCCCTAGCCTTAGCCTAAGCCTAGGGGTGCCCTAGCCTAAGCCTAGGGGTGACCTAGCCTGAGGCTAGGGGAGCCCTAGCCTTAGTCTAAGCCAAAGGGTGCCCTAGCCTAAGCCTAGGGGTGCCCTAGCCTGAGCCTAGGGGTGCCATAGCCTGAGCCTACGGGTGCCCTAGCCTGAGGATAGGGGAGCCCTAGCGTTAGTCTAGCCTAGGATTGCCCTAGCTTAAGCCTAGGGGTGTCATAGCCTGAGTCTAGGGGTGCACTAGCCTGAGGCTAGGGGAGCCGTAACATTAGCCTAATCCTAGGGGAGCCCTAGCTAAAGCCTTGGGGTGCCCTAGCCTTAGGCAAGGGAAGCACTAGCCTTAGCCTGAGCCTAGGGGTGTCCTAGCCTAAGCCTAGGGGTGCCCTACCCTAAGCCTATGGGTGCCCTAGCCTAAGCCCAGGGGTGCCCTAGCTTTATGCTAGCTTAGCCCTAACCTTAGCCTAAGCCATGGGGTGCCCTAGCCTAAGCCTAGGGGTGCCCTAGCCTAAGCCTAGGGGTGCCCTTGCCTAAGCCTAGGGGTGCCCTTGCCTAAGCCTAGGGGTGCCCTTGCCTTAGGCTAGGGGAGCCCTAGCCTTAGCCTAAGCCTAGGGGTGTCCTAGCCTAAAATGGGGGTGCCCTAGCCTAAGCTTATGGGTGCACTAGCCTAAGCCTAGGGGTGCCCTAGCCTAAGCCTAGGGGTGCCCTAGGGTTAGGCTAGGGGAGACCTAGCCTTACCCTAAGACTAGGGGTGCCCTAGCATAAGCCTATGGGGGCCCTAACTTAAGCCTAGGGGTGCCCTAGCCTAAGCCTAGGGGTGCTCTAGCCTAAGCCTAGGTGTGCCCTAGCCTGAGCCTAGGGGTGCCCTAGCCTGAGGCTAGGGGAGCCCTAGCCTTAGCCTAAGCCAAGGGGTGCCCTAGCCTAAGCCTAGGGCTGCCCTAGCCTGAGGCTACGGGTGCTCTAGCCTGAGCCTACGGGTGCCCTAGCCTGAGGATAGGGGAGCCCTAGCGTTATTCTAGCCTAGGATTGCCCTAGCCTAAGCCTAGGGGTGTCATAGCCTGAGTCTAAGGGTGCACTAGCCTGAGGCTAGGGGAGCCGTAGCCTTAGCCTAAGCCTAGGGGAGCCCTAGCAAAAGCCTAGGGGTGCCCTAGCCTAAGACTAGGGCTGCCCTAACCTAAGCCCGGTGTGCCCTAGACTAAGGCTAGGGCAGCCCTATCCTTAGCCTAAGCCAAGGGGTGCCCTAGCCTAAGGCTAGGGGTGCCCTAGCCTAAGCCTATAGGTGCCCTAGCCTAAGCTTTGGGGTGCCCTAGCCTGAATCTCGGGGTGCCCTAACCTGAGGCTAGTGGAGCCGTTGCCCTAGCCTAAGTCTAGGGGTGCCCTTGCCTTAGCCTAGGGGTGCCCTACCTAAGCCTAGCGGTGCCCTAGCCTGAGGCTAGGGGAGCGGTAGCCTTAGCCTAAGCCTAGGGGTGCCCTAGCCTAAGCCAAGGGTGCCCTAGCCTTAGCCTAAGCCTAGGGCTACCCTAGCCTGAGCCTACGGGTGCCCTAGACTGAGGCTAGGGGAGCCCTAGCCTTAGTCTAACCTAGGATTGCCCTAGCCTAAGCCTAGGGGTGCCATAGCCTGAGTCTAGGGGTGCCCTAGCCTGAGGCTAAGGGAACCGTAGCCTTAGCCTAAGCCTAGGGGTGCCCTAGCCTAAGCCTAGGTGTGCCCTAGCCTGAGCCTAGGGGTGCCCTAGCCTAAGCCTAGGGGTGCCCTAGCCTAAGCCTAGGGGTTCCCTAGCCTAAGGCTAGCGGTGCCCTAGCCTAAGCCTAGGTTTACCCTAGCCTTAGGCTAGAGGAGCCCTAGCCTTAGCCTAAGCCTTGGATTGCCCTAGCCTAAGCTTAGGGGTGCCCTAGCCTGAGTCCAGGGGTGCCCTAACTTGAGGCTAGTGCAGCCGTTGCCTTAGCCTAAGTCTAGGGGGCCCTAGCCTAAACCTAGGGTTGCCCTACCTAAGCTTGGGGTGCCCTAGCCTTAAGCTAGGGGTTTCCTAGCCTTAGCCTAGGGGTGCCCTAGCCTAAACCTAGGGGTGCCCTAGCCTTAGACTAGGGATGCCCTAGCCTGAGGCTAGGAGTGCCCTAGCCTGAGCCTACGGGTGCCCTAGCCTAATGCTAGGGGTGCCCTAGCCTTAGTCTAGCCTAGGATTGCCCTAGCCTAGGTCTAGTGGTGCCATAGCTTGAGTCTAGGGGTGCCCTAGCATGAGGCTAGGGGAGCCGTAGCCTTAGCCTAAGTCTAGGGGTGCCCTAGCCTAAGCCTAGGGGTGCCCTAGCCTAAGCCTAGGGCTGCCCTAGCCTAAGCCTAGGGGTGCCCTCGTTTAGGCTAGGGGAACCCTAGCCTTAGCCTAAGCCTAGGGCTGCCCTAGCCTAAGCCTAGGGCTGCCCTAGCCTAAGCCTAGGGGTGCCCTAGTTTAGGCTAGGGGAACCCTAGCCTTAGCCTAAGCCTAGGGCTGCCCTAGCCTAAGCCTAGGGCTGCCCTAGACTAAGTCTAGGGGTGCCCTAGTTTAGGCTAGGGGAACCCTAGCCTTAGCCTAAGCCTAGGGATGCACTAGCCTAAGCCTAGGGGTGCGCTAGCCAAATCCTAGGTGTGCCCAAGCCTTAGGCTAGAGGAGCCCTAGCCTTAGCCTAAGCCTAGGGGTTCCTAGCCTAAGCCTTGGGGTGCCCTAGCCTAAGCCTAGGGGTGCCCTAGCCTAAGCCTAGGGGTGCCCTAGCCTAAGACTAGGGGTGCCCTAGCCTAAGACTATGGGTGCCCTGTCCTAACCCTAGGGGTGCCATAGCCTTAGGCTAGGGGAGCACTATCCTTAGCCTAAGCCTAGGGGTGCCGTAGCCTAAGCCTAGGGGTGCCGTAGCCTAAGCCTAGGGGTGCCCTAGCCTGAGGCTAGGCGTGCCCTAGCCTGAGCCTACAGGTGCCCTAGCCTGAGGCTAGGGGAGCCCTAGCCTTTGTCTAGCCTAGGATTGCCCTAGCCTAAGTCTAGTGGTGCCATAGCTTGAGTCTAGGGGTGCCCTAGCCTGAGGCTACGGGAGCCGTAGCCTTAGCCTAAGCCTAGGAGTGCCCTTGCCTAAGCCTAGGGGTGCCCTAGCCTAAAACTAGGGGTGCCCTTGCATTAGGCTAGGGGAGCCCTAGCCTTAGACTAAGCCTAGGGATGCCCTAGCCAAAGCCTAGGGGTGCCCTAGTCTGAGCCTAGGGGTGCCCTAGCCTTAGCCTAAGTCTAGGGGTGCCCTAGCCTAAGCCTAGGAGTGCCCTGGCCTAAGGCTAGGGGTGCCTTAGCCTTAGACTAGGGGAGCCCTAGCCTTAGCCTAAGCCTAGGGGTGCCCTAACCTAAGCCTAGGGGTGCCCTAGCCTAAGCCTAGGGGTGCCCTAGCCTAAGCCTCGGGGTGCCATAGCCTAAGCCTAGGGCAGCCCTAGCCTAAGCCCGGGGTGCCCTAGCCTAAGCCTAGGGGTGCCCTAGCCTTAGGCTAGGCGAGCCCTACCCTTAGCCTAAGCCTGGGGATGCCCGAGCCTAAGCCTAGGGGTGCCCCAGCCTAAGGCTAGGGGTGCCAAGCCTAAGCCTAGGTCTGCCCTAGTCTAAGCCTAGGGGTGCCCTAGCCTTAGGCTAGGGGAGCCCTAGCCTTAGCCTAAGCCTAGCGCTGCCCTAGCCTAAGCCTAGGGGTGCCATAGCCTAAGCCTAGGGGTGCCCTAGTTTAGGCTAGGGGAACCCTAGCCTTAGCCTAAGCCTAGGGGTGTACTAGCCTAAGCCTAGGTGTGCCCTAGCCAAAGCCTAGGTGTGCCCAAGCCTTAGGATAGAGGAGCCCTAGCCTTAGCCTAAGCCTAGGGGTGCCCTAGCCTATCCCTAGGGGTGCCCTAGCCTTAGGCTAGGGGAGCACTAGCCTTAGCCTGAGCCTAGGGGTGTCCTAGCCTAAGCCTAGGGGTGCCCTACCCTAAGCCTATGGGTGCCCTAGCCTAAGCCTAGGGTTGCCCTAGCCTTATGCTAGCTTAGCCCTAACCTTAGCCTAAGCCTAGGGGTGCCCTAGCCTAAGCCTAGGGGTGACCTAGCCTAAGAATGGGGGTGCCCTAGCCTAAGCTTAGGGGTGACCTAGCCTAAGCCAAGGGGTGCCCTAGGGTTAGGCTAGGGGAGCCCTAGCCTTACACTAAGACTAGGGGTGCCCTAGCATAAGCCTATGGGGGCCCTAACTTAACCCTGGGGTGCCCTAGCCTAAGCCTAGGGGTGCTCTAGCCTTAGGCTAGGGGACCCCTAGCCTTAGCCTAAGCCTAGGGGTGCCCTAGCCTTAGCATAAGTCAAGGGGTGCCCTAGCCTAAGGCTAGTGGTGCCCTAGCCTAAGCCTTTAGGTGCCCTATCCTAAGCCTAGGGGTGCCCTAGCCTAAGACTAGGGGTGCCCTAGCCTAAGCTTAGGGGTGCACTAGCCTAAGCCTAGGGGTGGCCTAGCCTAAGCCTAGGGGTGCCGTAGGGTTAGGCTAGGGGAGCCCTAGCCTTACCCTAAGACTAGGGGTGCCCTAGCATAAGCCTATGGGGGGCCTAACCTAAGCCTAGGGGTGCCCTAGCCTAAGCCTAGGGGTGCTCTAGCCTTAGGCTAGGGGAGCCCTAGCCTTAGCCTAAGCCTAGGGGTGCCCTAGCCTAAGCCTAGGGGTGACCTAGCCTGAGGCTAGGGGAGCCCTAGCCTTAGTCTAAGCCAAGGGGTGCCCTAGCCTAAGCCTAGGGGTGCCCTAGCCTGAGCCTAGGGGTGCCATAGCCTGAGCCTACGGGTGCCCTAGCCTGAGGATAGGGGAGCCCTAGCGTTAGTCTAGCCTAGGATTGCCCTAGCTTAAGCCTAGGGGTGTCATAGCCTGAGTCTAGGGGTGCACTAGCCTGAGGCTAGGGGAGCCGTAACATTAGCCTAATCCTAGGGGAGCCCTAGCTAAAGCCTTGGGGTGCCCTAGCCTTAGGCAAGGGAAGCACTAGCCTTAGCCTGAGCCTAGGGGTGTCCTAGCCTAAGCCTAGGGGTGCCCTACCCTAAGCCTATGGGTGCCCTAGCCTAAGCCCAGGGGTGCCCTAGCTTTATGCTAGCTTAGCCCTAACCTTAGCCTAAGCCATGGGGTGCCCTAGCCTAAGCCTAGGGGTGCCCTAGCCTAAGCCTAGGGGTGCCCTTGCCTAAGCCTAGGGGTGCCCTTGCCTAAGCCTAGGGGTGCCCTTGCCTTAGGCTAGGGGAGCCCTAGCCTTAGCCTAAGCCTAGGGGTGTCCTAGCCTAAAATGGGGGTGCCCTAGCCTAAGCTTATGGGTGCACTAGCCTAAGCCTAGGGGTGCCCTAGCCTAAGCCTAGGGGTGCCCTAGGGTTAGGCTAGGGGAGACCTAGCCTTACCCTAAGACTAGGGGTGCCCTAGCATAAGCCTATGGGGGCCCTAACTTAAGCCTAGGGGTGCCCTAGCCTAAGCCTAGGGGTGCTCTAGCCTAAGCCTAGGTGTGCCCTAGCCTGAGCCTAGGAGTGCCCTAGCCTGAGGCTAGGGGAGCCCTAGCCTTAGCCTAAGCCAAGGGGTGCCCTAGCCTAAGCCTAGGGCTGCCCTAGACTGAGGCTACGGGTGCTCTAGCCTGAGCCTACGGGTGCCCTAGCCTGAGGATAGGGGAGCCCTAGCGTTATTCTAGCCTAGGATTGCCCTAGCCTAAGCCTAGGGGTGTCATAGCCTGAGTCTAAGGGTGCACTAGCCTGAGGCTAGGGGAGCCGTAGCCTTAGCCTAAGCCTAGGGGAGCCCTAGCAAAAGCCTAGGGGTGCCCTAGCCTAAGACTAGGGCTGCCCTAACCTAAGCCCGGTGTGCCCTAGACTAAGGCTAGGGCAGCCCTATCCTTAGCCTAAGCCAAGGGGTGCCCTAGCCTAAGGCTAGGGGTGCCCTAGCCTAAGCCTATAGGTGCCCTAGCCTAAGCTTTGGGGTGCCCTAGCCTGAATCTCGGGGTGCCCTAACCTGAGGCTAGTGGAGCCGTTGCCCTAGCCTAAGTCTAGGGGTGCCCTTGCCTTAGCCTAGGGGTGCCCTACCTAAGCCTAGCGGTGCCCTAGCCTGAGGCTAGGGGAGCGGTAGCCTTAGCCTAAGCCTAGGGGTGCCCTAGCCTAAGCCAAGGGTGCCCTAGCCTTAGCCTAAGCCTAGGGCTACCCTAGCCTGAGCCTACGGGTGCCCTAGACTGAGGCTAGGGGAGCCCTAGCCTTAGTCTAACCTAGGATTGCCCTAGCCTAAGCCTAGGGGTGCCATAGCCTGAGTCTAGGGGTGCCCTAGCCTGAGGCTAAGGGAACCGTAGCCTTAGCCTAAGCCTAGGGGTGCCCTAGCCTAAGCCTAGGTGTGCCCTAGCCTGAGCCTAGGGGTGCCCTAGCCTAAGCCTAGGGGTGCCCTAGCCTAAGCCTAGGGGTTCCCTAGCCTAAGGCTAGCGGTGCCCTAGCCTAAGCCTAGGTTTACCCTAGCCTTAGGCTAGAGGAGCCCTAGCCTTAGCCTAAGCCTTGGATTGCCCTAGCCTAAGCTTAGGGGTGCCCTAGCCTGAGTCCAGGGGTGCCCTAACCTGAGGCTAGTGCAGCCGTTGCCTTAGCCTAAGTCTAGGGGGCCCTAGCCTAAACCTAGGGTTGCCCTACCTAAGCTTGGGGTGCCCTAGCCTTAAGCTAGGGGTTTCCTAGCCTTAGCCTAGGGGTACCCTAGCCTAAACCTAGGGGTGCCCTAGCCTTAGACTAGGGATGCCCTAGCCTGAGGCTAGGAGTGCCCTAGCCTGAGCCTACGGGTGCCCTAGCCTAATGCTAGGGGTGCCCTAGCCTTAGTCTAGCCTAGGATTGCCCTAGCCTAGGTCTAGTGGTGCCATAGCTTGAGTCTAGGGGTGCCCTAGCATGAGGCTAGGGGAGCCGTAGCCTTAGCCTAAGTCTAGGGGTGCCCTAGCCTAAGCCTAGGGGTGCCCTAGCCTAAGCCTAGGGCTGCCCTAGCCTAAGCCTAGGGGTGCCCTCGTTTAGGCTAGGGGAACCCTAGCCTTAGCCTAAGCCTAGGGCTGCCCTAGCCTAAGCCTAGGGCTGCCCTAGCCTAAGCCTAGGGGTGCCCTAGTTTAGGCTAGGGGAACCCTAGCCTTAGCCTAAGCCTAGGGGTGCACTAGCCTAAGCCTAGGGGTGCCCTAGCCTGAGGCTATGCGTGCCCTAGCCTGAGTCTACGGGTGCCCTAGCCTGAGGCTAGGGGATCCCTAGCCTTAGTCTAGCCTAGGATTGCCCTAGCCTAAGTCTAGTGGTGCCATAGCTTGAGTCTAGGGGTGCCCTAGCCTGAGGCTAGGGGAGCCGTAGCCGTAGCCTAAGGCTAGGAGTGCCCTAGCCTAAGCCTAGGGGTGCCCTTGCCTAAGCCTAGGGGTGCCCTAGCCTAAACCTAGGGGTGCCCTTGCATTAGGCTAGGGGAGCCCTAGCCTTAGACTAAGCCTAGGGATGCCCTAGCCAAAGCCTAAGGGTGCCCTAGCCTGAGCCTAGGGGTGCCTTAGCCTAGCCTAAGTCTATGGGGTGCCCTAGCCTAAGCCTAGGGGTGCCCTAGCCTAAGGCTAGGGGTGCCTTAGCCTTAGACTAGGGGAGCCCTAGCCTTAGCCTAAGCCTAGGGGTGCCCTAGCCTAAGCCTAGGGGTGCCCTAGCCTAAGCCTAGGGGTGCCATAGCCTAAGCTTAGGGCTGCCCTAGCCTAAGCCCGGGGTGCCCTAGCCTAAGCCTAGGGGTGCCCTAGCCAAAGCCTAGGTGTGCCCAAGCCTTAGGATAGAGGAGCCCTAGCCTTAGCCTAAGCCTAGGGGTGCCCTAGCCTATCCCTAGGGGTGCCCAAGCCTTAGGCTAGGGGAGCACTAGCCTTAGTCTGAGCCTAGGGGTGTCCTAGCCTAAGCCTAGGGGTGCCCTACCCTAAGCCTAGGGGTGCCCTAGCCTAAGCCTAGGGGTGCCTTAGCCTAAGCCTAGGTGTGCCCTAGACTGAGCCTAGGGGTGCCCTAGCCTAAGCCTAGGGGTGCCCTAGCCTAAGCCTAGGGGTGCCCTAGCCTAAGGATAGCGGTGCCCTAGCCTAAGCCTAGGTTTGCCCTAGCCTTAGGCTAGGGGAGCCCTATCCTTAGCCTAAGCCTAGGATTGCCCTAGCCTAAGCTTAGGGGTGCCCTAGCCTGAGTCTAGGGGTGCCCTAACCTGAGGCTAGTGGAGCCGTTGCCTTAGCCTAAGTCTAGGGGTGCCCTAGCCTAAACCTAGGGGAGACCTACCTAAGCTTGGGGTGCCCTAGCCTTAGGCTAGGGGTTTCCTAGCCTTAGCCTAGGGGTGCCCTAGCCTATACCTAGGGGTGCCCTAGCCTTAGAGTAGGGCTGCCCTAGCCTGAGGCTAGGGGTGCCCTAGTCTGAGCCTACGGGTGCCCTAGCCTAATGCTAGGGGAGCCCTAGCCTTAGTCTAGCCTAGGATTGCCCTAGCCTAGGTCTAGTGGTGCCATAGCTTGAGTCTAGGTGTGCCCTAGCCTGAGGCTAGGGGTGCCCTAGCCTAAGCCTAGGGGTGCCCTAGCCTAAGCCTAGGGGTGCCCTAGCCCAAGCCTTGGGGTGCCCTAGCCTTAGGCTAGGGGAGCCCTAGCCTTAGCCTAAGCCTAGGGATGCCTTAGCCTAAGCCTAGGGGTGCCCTAGCCTGAGCCTAGGGGTGCCCTAGCCTTAGCCTAAGTCTAGGGGTGCCCTAGCCTAAGCCTAAGGGTGCCCTAGCCTAAGCCTAGGGGTGCCCTAGCCTAAGCCTAGGGCTACCCTAGCCTAAGCCTTGGGGTGCCCTAGTTTAGGCTAGGGGAACCCTAGCCTTAGCCTAAGCCTAGGGGTGCACTAGCCTAAGCCTAGGGGTGCGCTAGCCAAATCCTAGGTGTGCACAAGCCTTAGGCTAGAGGAGCCCTAGCCTTAGCCTAAGCCTAGGGGTTCCTAGCCTAAGCCTTGGGGTGCCCTAGCCTAAGCCATGGGGTGCCCCAGCCTAAGCCTAGGGGTGCCCTAGCCTAAGACTAGGGGTGCCCTAGCCTAAGCCTAGGGGTGCCCTGTCCTAACCCTAGGGGTGCCATAGCCTTAGGCTAGGGGATCACTAGCCTTAGCCTAAGCCTAGGGGTGCCGTAGCCTAAGCCTAGGGGTGCCCTAGTTTAGGCTAGGGGAACCCTAGCCTTAGACTAAGCCTAGGGGTTCCTAGACTAAGCCTTGGGGTGCCCCAGACTAAACCTAGGGGTGCCCTAGCCTAAGCCTAGGGGTGCACTAGCCTAAGCCGAGGGGTGCCCTAGCCTAACCCTAGGGGTGCAATAGCCTTAGGCTAGGGGAGGACTAGCCTTAGCCTAAGCCTAGGGGTGGCCTAGGGTTAGGCTAGGGGAGCCCTAGCCTTAACCTAAGACTAGGGGTGCCCTAGCATAAGCCTATGGGGGCCCTAACCTAAGCCTAGGGGTGCCCTAGCCTAAGCGTAGGGGTGCTCTAGCCTTAGGCTAGGGGAGCCCTAGCCTTAGTCTAAGCCAAGGGGTGCCCTAGCCTAAGCCTAGGGGTGCCCTAGCCTGAGCCTAGGGGTGCCATAGCCTGAGCCTACGGGTGCCCTAGCCTGAGGATAGGGGAGCCCTAGCGTTAGTCTAGCCTAGGATTGCCCTACCTTAAGCCTAGGGGTGTCATAGCCTGAGTCTAGGGGTGCACTAGCCTGAGGCTAGGGGAGCCGTAGCATTAGCCTAATCCTAGGGGAGCCCTAGCTAAAGCCTAGGGGTGCCCTAGCCTAAGCCTAGGTGTGCCCTAGCCCTAGGCTAGGGGAGCCCTCGCCTTAGCCTTAGCCAAGGGGTACCCTAGCCTAAGCCTAGGGGTGCCCTAGCCTAAGCCTATAGGTGCCCTAGCCTAAGCTTAGGGGTGCCCTAGCCTGAGGCTAGTGGAGCCGTTGCCTTAGCCTAAGTCTAGGGGTGCCCTAGCCTAAGCCTAGGGGTGCCCTACCTAAGCCTAGGGGTGCCCTAGCCTTAGGCTAGGGTTCCCTAGCCTAAGACTACGGGTGTCCTAGCCTGACGCTAGGGGAGCCGTAGCCTTAGTCTATCCTAGGATTGCCCTAGCCTAAGCCTTGGGGTGCCATAGCCTAAGTCTAGGGGTGCCCTAGCCTGAGGCTAGGGGAGCGGTAGCCTTAGCCTAAGCCTTGGGGTGCCCTAGCCTAAGCCAAGGGTGCCCTAGCTTAAGCCTAAGCCTAGGGCTGTCCTAGCCTGAGCCTACGGGTGTCCTAGACTGAGGCTAGGGGAGCCCTAGCCTTAGTCTAGCCTAGGATTGCCCTAGCCTAAGCCTAGGGGTGCCATAGCCTGAGTCTAGGGGTGCCCTAGACTGAGGCTAAAAGAGCCGTAGCCTTAGCCTAAGCCTAGGGGTGCCCTAGCCTAAGCCTAGGGGTGCCCTAGCCCAAGCCTAGGGGTGCCCTAGCCCAAGCCTAGGGGTGCCCTAGCCTAAGCCTAGGGGTGCCCTAGCCTTAGGCTAGGGGAGCCCTAGCCTTAGCCTTAGACTAGGGGTGCCCTAGCCTAAGCCTAGGGCTGCCCTAGCCTGAGCCTAGGAGTGTCCTAGCCTAAGCCTAGGGGTGCCCTAGCCTAATCCTAGGGGTGCCCTAGCCTAAGGCTAGCGGTGCCCTAGCCTAAGCCTAAGCCTAGGGGTTCCCTAGCCTAAGCCTAGGGGTGCACTAGCCTTAGGCTAGGTGAACCCTAGCCTTAGCTTAAGCCTAGGGCTGCCCTAGCCTAAGCCTAGGGGTGCCCAAGCCTAAGCCTAGGGGTGCCAAGCCTAAGGCTAGGGGTGCCCTAGCCTAAGCCTAGGGGTGCCCTAGCCTGAGCCTAGGGGTGCCCTAGACTGAGGCTAAAAGAGCCGTAGCCTTAGCCTAAGCCTAGGGGTGCCCTAGCCTAAGCCTAGGGGTGCCCTAGCCTAAGCCTAGGGGTGCCCTAGCCAAAGCCTAGGGGTGCCCTAGCCTAAGCCTAGGGGTGCCCTAGCCTTAGGCTAGGGGAGCCCTAGCCTTAGCCTTAGCCTAGGGGTGCCCTAGCCTAAGCCTAGGGGTGCCCTAGCCTGAGCCTAGGAGTGTCCTAGCCTAAGCCTAGGGGTGCCCTAGTCTAATCCTAGGGGTGCCCTAGCCTAAGGCTAGCGGTGCCCTAGCCTAAGCCTAAGCCTAGGGGTTCCCTAGCCTAAGCCTAGGGGTGCACTAGCCTTAGGCTAGGTGAACCCTAGCCTTAGCTTAAGCCTAGGGCTGCCCTAGCCTAAGCCTAGGGGTGCCCAAGCCTAAGCCTAGGGGTGCCAAGCCTAAGGCTAGGGGTGCCCTAGCCTAAGCCTAGGGGTGCCCTAGCCTGAGCCTAGGGGTGCCCTATCCTGAGGCTCGGGGAGCCCTAGCCTTAGTCTACCCTAGTATTGCCCTACCCTAAGCCTAGGGGAGCCATAGCCTGAGTCTAAGGGTAGCCTAGCCTGAGGCTAGGGGAACCGTAGCCTTAGCCTAAGCTTAGGGGTGCCCTAGCCTAAGCCTAGGGGTGCCCTAGCCTAAGCCTAGGGGTGCCCTAGCCTAAGCCTAGGGGTGCCCTAGCCTAAGCCTAGGGGTGCCCTGGCGTAAGCCTAGGGGTGCCCTAGCCTAAGCCTAGGGGTGCATAGCCTAAACATAGGGGTGCCCTAGCCTAAGCCTAGGGGTGCCCTATCCTAAGACTAGGGGTGCCTTAGCCTAACCCTAGGGGTGCCATTCCCTTAGGCTAGGGGAGCACTAGCCTTAGCCTAAGCCTAGGGGTGCCGTAGGCTAAGCCTAGGGGTGCCCAAGCCTAAGTCTAGGGGTGCCAAGCCTAAGCCTAGGGGTGCCCTAGCCTAAGCCTAGGTCTGTCCTAGCCTAAGCCTAGGGCTGCCCTAGCCTAAGCCTAGGGGTGCCCTAGCCTGAGCCTAGGGGTGCTCTAGCCTGAGCCTCGGGGAGCCCTAGCCTTATTCTACCCTAGGATTGCCCTAGCCTAAGCCTAGGGGTGCCATAGCCTGAATCTAAGGGTGCCCTAGCCTGAGGCTAGGGGAACCGTAGCCTTAGCCTAAGCTTAGGGGTGCCCTAGCCTAACCCTAGGGGTGCCCTAGCCTAAGCCTAGGGGTGCCCTGGCCTAAGCCTAGGGGTGCCCTAGCCTAAGCCTAGGGGTGCCCTAGCCTTAGGCTAGGGGAGCCCTAGGCTTAGCCTAAGCCTAGGGGTGCCCTAGCCTAAGCCTAGGAGTGCCCTTCCCTAAGCCTAGGGGTGCCATAGCCTTAGGTTAGGGGAGCCCTAGCCTTAGCCTAAGCCTAGGGGTGCCCTAGTCTAAGACTAGGGGGGCCCTAGCCTAAGCTTATGGGTGCACTAGCCTAAGCCTAGGGGTGCCCTAGCCTAAGCCTAGGGGTGCCCTAGTGTTAGGCTATGGGAGCCCTAGCCTTACCCTAAGCCTAGGGGTGCCCTAGCCTAAGCCTAGGGGTGCCCTAGCCTAAGGGTAGGGGTGCCCTAAACTAAGCCTAGGTGTGTCCTAGCCTAAGCCTAAACTTAGGGGTGCCCTAGGCTAAGCCTAGGGGTGCCCAAGCCTAAGCATAGGGGTGAATTAGCCTTAGGCTAGGGGATCCCTAGCTTTAAACTAAGCCTAGGGGAGCCCTAGCCTAAGCCTAGGGGTGCCCTACCCTAAGCCTAGGGGTGCCCTAGCCTTAGGCTCGGGGAGCCCTAGAATTAGCCTAATCCTAGGAGTGACCTAGCCTAAGCCTAGGGCTGCCCTAGCCTAAGCCTAGGGCTGCCCTAGCCTACGCCTAGGGGTGCCCTAGCCTAAGCTTAGGGGTGCCCTAGCCAAAACCTAGCGGTGCCCTAGCCTAACCTTAGAGGTGCCATAGCCTTAGGCTAGGGGAGCCCTTACCTTAGCGTAAGCCTAGGGGTGCCTTAGCCTAAGCCTTGGGGTGCCATAGCCCAAGCCTAGGGGTGTCCTAGCCTAAGCCTAGAGGTGCCCTAGCCTTAGGCTAGGGGAGCCCTAGCCTTAGCCTAATCCGAGGGGTGCCCTAGCCTAAGCCTAGGAGTGCCCTAGTCTAAGCCTTGAAGTTCCTTATCATAAGCCTAGGGGTGCCCTAGCCAAAGCCTACGGGTGCCCTAGCTTAAGCCTAGGGGTGCCCTAGCCCAAGCCTAGGGGTGCCCTAGCCTTAGGCTAGGGGACCCCTAGCCTTAGCCTAAACCTAGGGGTGCCCTAGCCTAAGCCTAGGGGTGCCCTAGCCTAAGCTTAGGGGTGCCCTAGCCTTACGCTAGGGGAGCCCTAACCTTAGCCTAAGCCTAGGGGTACCTTAGCCTAATACTAGGGTGCCCTAGCCTAAGCTTAGGGGTGCCGTAGCCTAAGCCTAAGGGTGCCCTAGCCTAAGCCTAGCGGTGCCCTAGGGTTAGGCTAGGGGAGCCCTAGCATTAGCCTAAGCCTAGGGGTGCCCTAGCCTAAGCCTAGGGGTGCCCTAGTCTAAGCCTTGGGGTGCCCTAGCCTAAGCCTAGGGGTGCCCTAGCCTGACTAGTATGCCCTAGCCTTAGGCTAGGGGAGCCCTAGCCTTAGCCTAAGCCTAGGGGTGCCCTAGCCTAAGACTAGGGGTGCCCTAGCCTTAGGCTAGGGGAGCCCTAGTCTTAGCCTAAGCCTAGGGTTGCCCTAGCCTAAGCCTAGGGGTGCCCTAGCCTAAGCCCTGGGGGTGCCCTAGCCTTAGGCTAGGGGAGCCCTAGCCTTATCCTAAGCCTAGGGGTGCCCTAGCCTAAGCCTAGGGATGCGCTAGCCTAAGCCTAGGGGTTCCCTAGTCTAAGCCTAGGGGTGCCCTAGCCTTAGGCTAGGGGAGCCCTAGCTTATCCTAAGCCTAGGGGTGCCCTAGCCAAAGCCTAGGGGTGCCGTAGCCTAAGCCTAAGGGTGAATTAGCCTTAGGCTAGGGGATCCCTAGCCTTAAACTAAGCCTAGGGGAGCCCTAGCCTAAGCCTAGGGGTGCCCTACCCTAAGCCTAGGGGTGCCCTAGCCTTAGGCTCGGAGACCCCTAGAATTAGCCTAATCCTAGGAGTGACCTAGCCTAAGCCTAGGGCTGCCATAGCCTACGCCTAGGAGTGCCCTAGCCTAAGCCTAGGGGTGCCCTAGCCAAAGCCTAGCGGTGCCCTAGCCTAAGCCTAGAGGTGCCATAGCCTTAGGCTAGGGGAGCCCTTACCTTAGCGTAAGCCTAAGGGTGCCTTAGCCTAAGCCTTGGGGTGCCATAGCCTAAGCCTAGGGGTGTCCTAGCCTAAGCCTAGAAGTTCCCTATCATAAGCCTAGGGGTGCCCTAGCCAAAGTCTAGGGGTGCCCTAGCCTTAGGCTAGGGGAGCCCAACCTTAGCCTAAGCCTACGGGTGCCCTAGCCTTAGGCTAGGGGACCCCTAACCTTAGCCTTAACTTAGGGGTGCCCTAGCCTAAGCTTAAGGGTGCCCTAGCCTAAGCTTAGGGGTGCCCTAGCTTTACGCTAGGGGAGCCCTAACCTTAGCCTAAGCCTAGGGGTGCCCTAGCCTAATACTAGGGTGCCCTAGCCTAAGCTTAGGGGTGCCCTAGCCTAAGCCTTGGGGTGCCCTAGCCTAAGCCTACTGTGCCCTAGCCTTAGGCTAGGGGAGCCCTATCCTTAGACTAAGCCTAGGGGTGCCCTAGCCTAAGTATAGGGGTGCCCTAGCCTTAGGCTAGGGGAGACCTAGCCTTAAACTAAGCCTAGGGGAGCCCTAGCCTAAGCCTAGGGGTGCCCTAGCCTAAGCCTCGGAGTGCCCTAGCTTAAGGCTAGGGGAGCCCTAGAATTAGCCTATTCCTAGGAGTGACCTAGCCTAAGCCTAGGGGTGCCCTAGCCTAAGCTTAGGGCGGCCCTAGCCTAAGCCTAGGGGTGCCCTACCCTAAGCCTAGGGCTGCCCTACCCTACGCCTAGGGGTGCCCTAGCCTAAGCCTAGGGGTGCCCTAGCCAAAGCCTAGGGTTGCCCTAGCCTAAGCCTAGAGGGGACCTAGCCTTAGGCTCGGGGAGGCCTAACCTTAGCATAAGCGTAGGGGTGCCTGAGCCTACGCCTTGGGGTCCCATAACCTAAGCCCAGGGGTGCCATAGCCTAAGCCTAGGGGTGCCCAACCCTAAGCCTAGGGGTGCCCTAGGGTTAGGCTAGGGTAGCCCTAGCTTTAGCCTAAGCCTAGGGGTGCCCTCGCCTAAGCCTAGGGGTGCCCTCGCCTAAGCCTAGGGGTGCCCTAGCCTAAGCCTAGGGGTGCCCTAGCCTAAGCCTAGGGGTGCCCTAGCCTAAGCCTAGGGGATGACCTAGCCTAAGCCTAGTGTGCCCTAGCCTTAGGCTAGGGAGCCCTATCCTTAGCCTAAGCCTAGGGGTGCCCTCGCCTAAGACTAGGGTGCCCTAGCCTAAGCTTAGGGGTGCCCTAGCCTAAGCCTAGTGGTGCACTAGCCTCAGCCTAGGGGTGCCCTAGGGTTAGTCTAGGGGAGCCCTAGCCTTAGCCTAAGCCTAGGGGTGCCCTAGCCTAAGCCTAGGGGTGCCCTAGCCTTAGGCTAGGGGAGCCCTAGCCTTAAACTAATCCTAGAGGAGCCCTAGCCTAAGCCTAGGGGTGCCCTAGCCTAAGCCTCGGGGTGTCCTAGTCTAAGCCTAGAAGTTCCCTATCATAAGCCTAGGGGTGCCCTAGCCAAGGCCTAGGGGTGCCCTAGCCTTAGGCTAGGGGAGCCCTAGCCTTAGCCTAAGCCTACGGGTGCCCTAGCTTAAGCCTAGGGGTGCCCTAGCCTAAGCCTAGGGGTGCCCTAGTCTAAGCCTAGAAGTTCCCTATCATAAGCCTAGGGGTGCCCTAGCCAAAGCCTAGGGGTGCCCTAGCCTTAGGCTAGGGGAGCCCAACCTTAGCCTAAACCTACGGGTGCCCTAGCCTTAGGCTAGGGGACCCCTAACCTTAGCCTTAACCTAGGGGTGCCCTAGCCTAAGCCTAAGGGTGCCCTAGCCTAAGCTTAGGGGTGCCCTAGCCTTACGCTAGGGGAGCCCTAACCTTAGCCTAAGCCTAGGGGTGCCCTAGCCTAATACTAGGGTGCCCTAGCCTAAGCTTAGGGGTGCCCTAGCCTACGCCTAGGGGTGCCCTAGCCTAAGCATAGCGGTGCCCTAGGGTGAGGCTAGGGGAGCCCTAGCGTTAGCCTAAGCCTAGGGGTGCCCTAACCTAAGCCTAGGGGTGCCCTAGCCTAAGCCTAGGGGTGCCCTAGCCTTAGACTAGGGGATCCCTACCTTATCCTATGCCTAGGGGTGCTCTAGCCTAAGCGTAGGGATGCCCTAGCCTAAGCCTAGGGGTGCCCTAGCCTAAGCCTAGGGGTGCCCTAGCCTTAGGCTAGGGAAGCCTTAGCCTTAGCCTAAGCCTAGGGGTGCCCTAGCTTAAGCCTAGGGGTGCCCTAGCCTAAGCGTAGGGGAGCCCTATCCTAAGCCTAGGGGTGCCCTAGCCTAAGGCTAGGGGTGCCCTAGCCTTTGTCTAGTGGAGCCCAAGCCATAGCTTAAGCCTAGCGGTGCCCAAGCCTAAGCCTAGGGGTGCCCTAGACTAAGCCTAGGGGTGTCCTATCCTAAGCCTAGGGGTGCCCTAGCCTTAGGCTAGGGGAGCCCTAGCTGTAGCCTAAGCCTAGGGGCTCCCTAGCCTAAACGTAGGGGTGCCCTAGCCTAAGCCTATGAGTGCCCTAGCCTTGGGCTAGGGGAGCCCTAACCTTAGCGTAAGCGTAGGGGTGCCCTAGCCTAAGACAAGGCTGCCCAAACTAAGCTTAGGAGTGCCCTAGCCTAAGCCTAGGGGTGCCCAAGCCTAAGCCTAGGGGTGCCCTAGCTTAAGCTTAGGGGTGCCCTTGCCTAAGCCTAAGGGTGCCCTAGCCTTAGGCTAGGGGAGCCATAGCCTTAGCCTAAACCTAGAGGTACCCTAGCCTAAGCCTAGGGGTGCCCTAGCCTAAGCCTAGGGGTGCCCTAGCCTTAGGCTAGGGGAGCCGTAACCTTAGCCTAAGCCTAGGGGTGCCCTAGCCTAAGACTAGGCTGCCCAAACTAAGTTTAGGGGTGCCCTAGCCTAAGCCTAGGGGTGCCCAAGCCTAAGCCTAGGGGTGCCCTAGGGTTAGGCTAGGGGAGCCCTAGCCTTAGCCTAAGCCTAGGGGTGCCCTACCATAAGCCTAGGGGTGCCCTAACCTAAGCATAGGGGTGCCCTAGCCTAAGCCTTGGGGTGCCCTAGCCTAAGCCTACTGTGCCCTAGCCTTAGGCTAGGGGAGCCCTATCCTTAGACTAAGCCTAGGGGTGCCCTAGCCTAAGTATAGGGGTGCCCTAGCCTTAGGCTAGGGGAGACCTAGCCTTAAACTAAGCCTAGGGGAGCCCTAGCCTAAGCCTAGGGGTGCCCTAGCCTAAGCCTCGGAGTGCCCTAGCTTAAGGCTAGGGGAGCCCTAGAATTAGCCTATTCCTAGGAGTGACCTAGCCTAAGCCTAGGGGTGCCCTAGCCTAAGCTTAGGGCTGCCCTAGCCTAAGCCTAGGGGTGCCCTACCCTAAGCCTAGGGCTGCCCTACCCTACGCCTAGGGGTGCCCTAGCCTAAGCCTAGGGGTGCCCTAGCCAAAGCCTAGGGTTGCCCTAGCCTAAGCCTAGAGGGGACCTAGCCTTAGGCTCGGGGAGGCCTAACCTTAGCATAAGCGTAGGGGTGCCTGAGCCTACGCCTTGGGGTGCCATAACCTAAGCCCAGGGGTGCCCTAGCCTAAGCCTAGGGGTGCCCAACCCTAAGCCTAGGGGTGCCCTAGGGTTAGGCTAGGGTAGCCCTAGCTTTAGCCTAAGCCTAGGGGTGCCCTCGCCTAAGCCTAGGGGTGCCCTCGCCTAAGCCTAGGGGTGCCCTAGCCTAAGCTTAGGGGTGCCCTAGCCTAAGCCTAGGGGTGCCCTAGCCTAAGCCTAGGGGATGACCTAGCCTAAGCCTAGTGTGCCCTAGCCTTAGGCTAGGGAGCCCTATCCTTAGCCTAAGCCTAGGGGTGCCCTCGCCTAAGACTAGGGTGCCCTAGCCTAAGCTTAGGGGTGCCCTAGCCTAAGCCTAGTGGTGCACTAGCCTCAGCCTAGGGGTGCCCTAGGGTTAGTCTAGGGGAGCCCTAGCCTTAGCCTAAGCCTAGGGGTGCCCTAGCCTAAGCCTAGGGGTGCCCTAGCCTTAGGCTAGGGGAGCCCTAGCCTTAAACTAATCCTAGAGGAGCCCTAGCCTAAGCCTAGGGGTGCCCTAGCCTAAGCCTCGGGGTGTCCTAGTCTAAGCCTAGAAGTTCCCTATCATAAGCCTAGGGGTGCCCTAGCCAAGGGCTAGGGGTGCCCTAGCCTTAGGCTAGGGGAGCCCTAGCCTTAGCCTAAGCCTACGGGTGCCCTAGCTTAAGCCTAGGGGTGCCCTAGCCTAAGCCTAGGGGTGCCCTAGCCTAAGGCTAGGGGTGCCCTAGCCTTAGGCTAGGGGAGCCCTAGCCTTAGCTTAAAACTAGGGGTGCCCTAGCCTAAGCCTAGGGGTGCCCTTGCCTAAGCCTAGGGGTGCCCTAGCCTAAGCCTAGGGGTGCCCTAGGGTTAGGCTAGGGGAGCCCTAGCTTTAGCCTAAGCCTAGGGGTGCCCTAGCCTAAGCCTAGGGGTGCCCTAGCCTAAGCTTCGGGGTGCCATAGCCAAAGCCTAAGGCTGCCCTAGCCTAAGCCTAGGGGTGCCCTAGCCTAAGCCTACTGTCCCCTAGCCTTAGGCTAGGGGAGCCCTAGCCTTAGCCTAAGCCTAGGGCTGCCTAGCCTAAGCCTAGAGGTGCCATAGCCTTAGGCTAGGGAAGCCCTATCCTTACCCTAAGCCTAGGGGTGCCCTAGCCTAAGCCTAGGGGTGCCCTAGCCTTAGGCTAGGGGAGCCCTAGTCTTAGCCTAAGCCTAGGGGTGCCCTAGCCTAAGCCTAGGGGTGCCCTAGACTAATCCTAGGGGTGCCATAACCTAAGCCTAGGGGTGCCCTAGCCTAAGGCTCGGGGTGCCCTAGCCTAAGGCTCGGGGTGCCCTAGCCTTAGTCTAGTGGAGCCTTAGCCTTAGCCTAAGCCTATGGGTGCCCTATCCTAAGCCTAGTGGTGCCCTAGCCAAAGCCTAGGGGTACCCGAGCCTAAGCCTAGGGGTGCCCTAGCCTAAGCCTAGGGGTGCCCTAGCAGAAGACTAGGGTTGCCCTAGCCTAAGCCTAGGGGTGCCCTAGCCTAAGCCTAGGGGTGCCCTAGCCTTAGGCTAGGGGAGCCCTAACCTTAGCCTAAGCCTAGGGGTGCCCTAGCCTAAGACTAGGGGTGCCCTAGCCTAAGCTTAGGGGTGCCCTAGCCTAAGCCTAGTGGTGCCCTAGCCTAAGGCTCGGGGTGCCCTAGCCTTAGTCTAGTGGAGCCTTAGCCTTAGCCTAAGCCTAGGGGTGCCCTATCCTAAGCCTAGGGGTGCCCTAGCCAAAGCCTAGGGGTGCCCGAGCCTAATCCTAGGGTTGCCCTAGCCAAAGACTTGGGGTGCCCTAGCCTTAGTCTAGTGGAGCCTTAGCCTTAGCCTAAGCCTAGGGGTGCCCTATCCTAAGCCTAGGGGTGCCCTAGCCTAAGCCTAGGGGTGCCCTAGCCTAAGCCTAGGGGTGCCCTAGCCTTAGCCTAGGGGAGCCCTAACCTTAACCTAAGCCTAGGGGTGCCCTAGCCTAAGACTAGGGGTGCCATAGCCTAATCCTAGGGGTGTCCTAGCCTAAGCCTAGGCGTGCCCTAGCCTTAGGCTAGGGGAGCCCTAGCCTTAGCCTAATCCTAGGGGTGCCCTAGCCTAAGCCTAGGGTTGCCCTAGTCTAAGCCTAGAAGTTCACTATCATAAGCCTAGGGGGTGCCCTAGCCAAAGCCTAGGGGTGCCCTAGCCTTAGGCTAGGGGATCCCTAGCCTTAGCCTAAGCCTACGGGTGCCCTAGCTTAAGCCTAGGGGTGCCCTAGCCTAAGCCTAGCGGTGCCCTAGCCTTAGGCTAGGGGAGCCCTAGCATTAGCCTAAGCCTAGGGGTGCCCTATCCTAAGCCTAGGGGTGCCCTAGCCAAAGCCTAGGGGTGCCCGAGCCTAAGCCTAGGGTTGCCCTAGCCAAAGCCTTGGGGTGCCCTAGCCTTAGTCTAGTGGAGCCTTAGCCTTAGCCTAAGCCTAGGGGTGCCCTATCCTAAGCCTAGGGGTGCCCTAGCCTAAGCCTAGGGGTGCCCTAGCAGAAGCCTAGGGGTGCCTTAGCCTAAGCCTAGGGGTGCCCTAGCCTAAGCCTAGCGGTGCCCTAGCCTTAGGCTAGGGGAGCCCTAACCTTAGCCTAAGCCTAGGGGTGCCCTAGCCTAAGACTAGGGGTGCCCTAGCCTAAGCTTAGGGGTGCCCTAGCCTAAGCCTATGGGTGCCCTAGCCTAAGCCTAGGGGTGCCCTAGGGTTAGGAAAGGGGAACCCTAGCCTTAGCCTAAGACTAGGGGTGCCTTAGCGTAAGTCTAGGGGTGCCCTAGCCAAAGCCTAGGGGTGCCCGAGCCTAAGCTTAGGGTTGCCCTAGCCAAAGTCTTGGGGTGCCCTAGCCTTAGGCTAGGGGAGCCCTAACCTTACCCTAAGCCTAGGGTTGCCCTAGCCAAAGCCTTGGGGTGCCCTAGCCTTAGTCTAGTGGAGCCTTAGCCTTAGCCTAAGCCTAGGGGTGCCCTATCCTAAGCCTAGGGGTGCCCTAGCCTAAGCCTAGGGGTGCCCTAGCAGAAGCCTAGGGGTGCCCTAGCCTAAGCCTAGGGGTGCCCTAGCCTAAGCCTAGGGGTGCCCTAGCCTTAGGCTAGGGGAGCCCTAACCTTAGCCTAAGCCTAGGGGTGCCCTAGCCTAAGACGAGGGGTGCTCTAGCCTAAGCTTAGGGGTGCCCTAGCCTAAGCCTAGTGGTGCCCTAGCCTAAGGCTCAGGGTGCACTAGCCTTAGCCTAGTGGAGCCTTAGCCTTAGCCTAAGCCTAGGGGTGCCCTATCCTAAGCCTAGGGGTGCCCTAGCCAAAGCCTAGGGGTGCCCGAGCCTAAGCCTAGGGTTGCCCTAGCCAAAGCCTTGGGGTGCCCTAGCCTTAGGCTAGGGGAGCCCTAACCTTAGCCTAAGCCTAGGGTTGCCCTAGCCAAAGACTTGGGGTGCCCTAGCCTTAGTCTAGTGGAGCCTTAGCCTTAGCCTAAGCCTAGGGGTGCCCTAGCCTAAGCCTAGGGGTGCCCTAGCCTAAGCCTAGGGGTGCCCTAGCATAAGCCTAGGGGTGCCATAGCCTAAGCCTAGGGGTGCCCTAGCCTTAGGCTAGGGGAGCCCTAACCTTAGCCTAAGCCTAGGGGTGCCCTAGCCTAAGCCTAGGGGTGCCCTAGCCAAAGCCTAGGGGTGCCCGAGCCTAAGACTAGGGTTGCCCTAGCCAAAGCCTTGGGGTGCCCTAGCCTTAGGCTAGGGGAGCCCTAACCTTAGCCTAAGCCTAGGTTTGCCCTTGCCAAAGACTTGGGGTGCCCTAGCCTTAGTCTAGTGGAGCCTTAGCCTTAGCCTAAGCCTAGGGGTGCCCTATCCTAAGCCTAGGGGTGCCATAGCCTAATCCTAGGGGTGTCCTAGCCTAAGCCTAGGCGTGCCCTAGCCTTAGGCTAGGGGAGCCCTAGCCTTAGCCTAATCCTAGGGGTGCCCTAGCCTAAGCCTAGGCTTGCCCTAGTCTAAGCCTAGAAGTTCACAATCATAAGCCTAGGGGGTGCCCTAGCCAAAGCCTAGGGGTGCCCTAGCCTTAGGCTAGGGGATCCCTAGCCTTAGCCTAAGCCTACGGGTGCCCTAGCTTAAGCCTAGGGGTGCCCTAGCCTAAGCCTAGCGGTGCCCTAGCCTTAGGCTAGGGGAGCCCTAGCCTTAGCCTAAGCATAGGGGTGCCCTATCCTAAGCTTAGGGGTGCCCTAGCCAAAGCCTAGGGGTGCCCGAGCCTAAGCCTAGGGTTGCCCTAGCCAAAGCCTTGGGGTGCCCTAGCCTTAGTCTAGGGGAGCCCTAGCCTTAGCCTAAGCATAGGGGTGCCCTATCCTAAGCCTAGGGGTGCCCTAGCCTAAACCTAGCGGTGCCCTAGCAGAAGCCTAGGGGTGCCCTAGCCTAAGCCTAGGGGTGCCCTAGCCTAAGCCTAGGGGTGCCCTAGCCTTAGGCTAGGGGAGCCCTAACCTTAGCCTAAGCCTAGGGGTGCCCTAGCCTAAGACTAGGGGTGCCCTAGCTTAAGCTTAGGGGTGCCCTAGCCTAAGCCTATGGGTGCCCTAGCCTAAGCCTAGGGGTGCCCTAGGGTTAGGCTAGGGGAACCCTAGCCTTAGCCTAAGACTAGGGGTGCCTTAGCGTAAGTCTAGGGGTGCCCTAGCCTAAGCCTAGGGGTGCCCTAGCCTAAGCCTAGGGGTGCCCTAGCCTAAGCCTAGGGGTGCCCTAGCCTAAGCCTAGGGGTGCCCTAGCCTTAGGCTAGGGGAGCCCTAGCCTTAACCTAAGCCTAGGTGTGCCCTAGCCTTACCCTGGGGTGCCCTAGCTTAAGGCTAGGGGTGCCCTAGCCTAAGCGTAGGGGTGGCCTAGCTTAAGCCTAGGGGTGCCCTAGCCTAAGGCTAGGGGTGCCCTAGCCTTAGTCTAGTGGAGCCCTAGCCTTAGCCTAAGCCTAGGGGTTCCCAAGCCTAAGACTAGGGGTGCCCTAGCCTAAGCTTAGGAGTGGTCTATCCTAAGCCTAGGGGTAACCTAGCCTAAGCCTAGGGGTGCCCTAGCCTAAGCTTAGGGGTACTCTAGCCTAAGTTTAGGGGTGCCCTAGCCTAAGGTTAGGGTGCCCTAGCCTAAGCCTAGGGTTACCCTAGCCTTAGGCTAGTGGAGCCCTAGCCTTAGCCTAAGCCTAGGGGTTCCCTAGCCTTAGCCTAAGCCTAGTGGTGCCCTAGACTAAGCCTAGGGGTGCCCTAGCCTAAGCCTAGGGGTGCCCTAGCCTAAGCCTAGGGGTGCCCTAGCCTAAGCCTAGGGGTGCCCAAGCCTAAGCCTAGGGGAACCCTAATCTTAGCCTTAGCCTAGGGGTGCCCTAGCCTAAGCTTAGGGGTGCCCTAGCCTAAGCTTAGGGGAACCCTAGCCTAAGGTTAGGGTGCCCTAGCCTAAGCCTAGGGTTACCCTAGCCTTAGGCTAGTGGAGCCCTAGCCTTAGCCTAAGCCTAGGGGTCCCCTAGCCTTAGCCAAGCCTAGTGGTGCCCTAGACTAAGCCTAGGGGTGCCCTAGCCTAAGCCTAGGGGTGCCCTAGCCTAAGCCTATGGGTGCCCTACACTAAGCCTAGGGGTGCCCAAGCCTAAGCCTAGGGGAGTTCTAGCCTAAGCCTAAGCCTAGGGTTGCCCTAGCCTAAGATTAGGGGTGCCCTAGCCTTAGGCTAGGGGAGCCCTAGCCTTAACCTAAGCCTAGGGGTGCCCTAGCCTAAGCCTAGGGGTGCTCGAGCCTTAGGCTAGGGAAGCCCTAGCGTTAGCCTAAGCCTAGGGGTGCCCTAGCCTAAGCCTAAGGGTGGCCTAGCCTGAGGCTAGGGGAGCCCTAGCCTTAGCCTAAGCCTCCGGGTGCCATAGCCTAAGCTTAGGGGTGCCCTAGCCTGAGCCTAGGGGTGCCCTAGCTTGAGCCTGTGGGTGCCCTAGCCTTAGGCTAGGGGAGCCCTAGCCTTTTCCTAAGCCTAGGGGTTGCCCTAGTCTAAGCCTACGGGTGCCCTACCCTGAGCCTAGGGGTGCCGTAGCCTTAGGCTAGGGGAGCCCTAGCCTTCGGCTAAGTCTAGGGGAGCCCTAGCCTTAGCCTAAGCCTAGGATTTCCCTAGCCTAAGCTTAGGGGTGCCCTAGCCTGAGTCTAAGGGTGCCCTAACCTGAGGTGAGTGGAGCCCTAGCCTTAGCCTAAGCCTAGGGGTGCCCTATCCTAAGCCTAGGGGTGCCCTAGCCTAAGCCTAGGGTTGCCTAAGCCTAAGCCAAGGGGTGCCCTAGCCTAAGCCTAGGTGTGTCCTAGCCTAAGTCTGGGGGTGCCCTAGACTTAGTCTAGTGGAGCCCTAGCCTTAGCCTAAGCATAGGGGTACCCTATCCTAAGCGTAAGGGTGCCCTATCCTTAGGCTAGGGGAGTCCTCGCCTTAGCCCAAACCTTGGGGTTCCCTAGCCTAAGCCTAGGGGTGCCCTAGCCTAAGCCTAGGGGTGCCCTAGCCTAAGCCTATGGGTACCCTAGGCTTAGGCTAGGGGAGCCCTAGCCTTAGCCTAAGCCTAGGGGTGCCCCAGCCTAAACTTAGGGGAGCCCTAGCCTACGTCTAGGGGTGCCTTGCCTAAGCATAGGGGTGCCCTAACCTAAGCTTAGGGGTTCCCTACCTAAGCCTAGGGGTGCCCTAGCCTTAGCCTAAGCCTAGGGGTGCCCTAGCCTAAGCCTAGGGTTGCCTTAGCCTAAGCCACAGGGTCCCCAAGCCTTACCCTAAGCCTAGGGGTGCCTTAGCCTAAGCCTAGGGGTGCCCTAGCCTAAGCCTAGGGGTGCCTTAGCCTAAGTCTAGGGGTCCCCTAGCCTTAGCCTAAGCGTAGGGGTGCCCTAGCCTAAACCTAGGGGTGCCCTAGCCTAAGCGTAGGGGTGCCTTAGCCTAAGCCTAGGGGTCCCCTAGCCTTAGCCTAAGCCTAGGGGTGCCCGAGCCTAAGCCTAGCGTTGCCCTACCCTAAGGTCTAGGGGTGCCCTAGCCTTAGCCTAAGCCTAGGGGTGCCCGAGCCTACGCCTAGTGGTGCCCTAACCTAAGCTTAGGGGTACCCTAGCCTAAGCCTAGGGGTGCCCTAGCCTAAACCTAGGGGTGCCCTTGCCTGAGCCTAAGGGTGCCCTAGCCTGAGCCTACGGGTGCCCTAGCCTGAGGCTAGGGGAGCCCTAGATTTAGTCTAGCCTAGGATTGCCCTAGCCTAACCCAGGGGTGCCCTAGCCTAAGGTTAAGGGTGCCCTGGCCTAAGCCTAGGGGTGCCCTAGCCTAAGCCTAGGTGTGCCCAAGCCTTAGGCTAGAGGAGCCCTAGCCTTAGCCTAAGCCTAGGGGTTCCTAGCCTAAGCCTTGTGGTGCTCTAGCCAAAGCCTAGGGGTGCCTTTTCCTAAGCCTAGGGGTTCCCTAGCCTAAGCCTGGGGGTGCCCTAGCCTGAACCTAGTGGTGCCCTAGCCTTAGGCTATGGGAGCCCTAGCCTTTGCCTAAGCCTAGGGGTGCCCTAGCCTAAGCCAGGGGTGCCCTAGCCTAAGCCTATGGGTGCTCGAGCCTTAGGATAGAGGAGCCCTAGCATTAGCCTAAGCCTAGGGGTGCCCTCGACTAAGCCTAGGGGGGGCCTAGCCTGAGGCTAGGGGAGCCCTAGCCTTAGCCTAAGCCTAGAGGTCCCCTAGCCTAAGCCTTGTGGTGCCCTAGCCTGAGCCTAGGGGTGCCCTAGCCTGAGCCTACGGGTGTCCTAGCCTGAGGATAGGGGAGCTCTAGCGTTAGTGTAGCCTAGGATTGCCCTAGCCTAAGCCTAGGGGTGTCATAGCCTGAGCCTAAGGGTGCACTAGCCTGAGGCTAGGGGAGCCGTAGCCTTAGCCTAAGCCTAGGGGAGCCCTAGCTAAAGCCTAGGGGTGCACTAGCCTAAGCCTAGGGGTGCCTTAGCCTAAGCCTAGGGGTGCCCTAGCCTTAGGCTGGGGAGCCCTAGCCTTAGCCTAAGCCTTGGGGCGCCCTAGCCTAAGCCTAGGGGTGCCCTAGCCTAAGCCTAGGGGTGCCCTAGCCTAAGCCTATGTGTGTCCTAGCCTAAGGCTAGGGGTGCCCTAGCCTTAGTCTAGTGGAGCCCTAGCCTTAGCCAAGCCTAGGGGTGCCCTATCCTAAGCCTAGGGGTGCCCTATCGTAAGCCTAGTGATGCCCTAGTCTAAGCCTAGGGGTGCCCTAGCCTTAGGGTAGGGGAGCCCTAGCCTTAGTCCAAGCCTAGGCGTGCCCTAGCCTAAGCCTAGGGGTGCCCTATCCTTAGGCTAGGGGAGTCCTCGCCTTAGCCGAAGCCTTGGAGTGCCCTAGCCTAAGCCTAGGGGTGCCCTAGCCCAAGTCTAGGGGTGCCCTAGACTAAGCCTAGGTGTACCCTAGCCTTAGGCTTGGGGAGCCCTAGCCTTAGCCTAAGCCTAGGGGCGTCCTAGCCTATGTCTAGGGGTGCCTAGCCTAAGAATAGGGGTGCCCTAACCTAAGCTTAGGGGTTCCCTACCTAAGCCTAGGGGTGCCTTAGCCTTAGGTAGGGAAGCCCTAGCCTTAGCCTAAGAATAGGGGAGCCCTAGCCTAAGCCTTGGGTTGCCCTAGCCAAAGCCTAGGGGTGTCCTAGCCTAAGCCTAGGGGTGCCCTAGCCTAAGCCTAGGGATGCCCTAGCCTAAGCATAGGGGAGCCCTAGCCTAAGCCTAGGGGTGCCCTAGTCTAAGCCTAAGGGTGCCCTAGCCTTAGACTAGGGGAGCCCTAGCCTTAGCCTAAGCCTAGGGGTGCCCTAGTCTAAGCCTAGGGGTGCCCTAGCCTAAGCCTAGGGTTGCCTTAGCCTAAGCCTAGGGGTGACCTAGCCTTAGGCTGGGGAGCCCTAGCCTTAGCCTAAACCTAGGGGTAACCAAGCTTAAGCCTAGGGGTGCCCTAGCCTAAGCCTATGGGTGCCTTAGCCTTAGGCTAGGGGATCCCTAGCCTTAGCCTAAACCTAGGGGTAACCAAGCATAAGCCTAGTGGTGCCCTAGCAAAAGCCTAGTGGTGCCCTAGCCTAAGCCTAAGGGTGCCCTAGCCTAAGCCTAGGGATGCCCTAGCCTAAGCATAGGGGAGCCCTAGCCTAAGCCTAGGGGTGCCCTAGTCTAAGCCTAAGGGTGCCCTAGGCTTAGACTAGGGGAGCCCTAGCCTTAGCCTAAGCCTAGGGGTGCCCTAGTCTAAGCCTAGGGGTGCCCTAGCCTAAGCCTAGGGTTGCCTTAGCCTAAGCCTAGGGCTGACCTAGCCTTAGGCTGGGGAGCCCTAGCCTTAGCCTAAACCTAGGGGTAACCAAGCTTAAGCCTAGGGGTGCCCTAGCCTAAGCCTATGGGTGCCTTAGCCTTAGGCTAGGGGATCCCTAGCCTTAGCCTAAACCTAGGGGTAACCAAGCATAAGCCTAGTGGTGCCCTAGCAAAAGCCTAGTGGTGCCCTAGCCTAAGCCTAAGGGTGCCCTAGCCTAAGCCTAGGGGTGCCCTAGCCTAAGCCTAGGGGTGCCCTAACCTTAGATTAGGGGAGCCCTAGCCTTAGCCTAAGCCTACGGGTGCCCTAGCCTAAGCCTAGGGGTGCCCTAGCCTGAGCCTAGGGGTGCACTAGCTTGAGCCTGTGGGTGCCCTAGCCTTAGGCTAGGGGAGCCCTAGCCTTTTCCTAAGCCTAGGGGTGCCCTAGTCTAAGCCTACGGTTGCACTAGCCTGAGCCTAGGGGTGCCGTAGCCTTAGGCTAGGGGAGCCCTAGCCTTAGGCTAAGTCTAGGGGAGCCCTAGTGTAAGCCTGGTGGTGCCCTACCATGAGCCTAGGGGTGCCCTAGTCTGAGGCTAGAGGAGCCCTAGCCTTAGCCAAAGCCTAGGATTGCCCTAGCCTAAGCTTAGGGGTGCCCTAGCCTGAGTGTAAGAGTGCCCTAATCTGAGGTGAGTGGAGCCCTAGCCTTAGCCTAAGCCTAGGGGTGCCCTATCCTAAGCCTAGGGGTGCCCTATTCTAAGCCTAGGGGTGCCCTAGCCTGAGCCTAGGGTTGCCCAAGCCTAAGCCTAGGGGTGCCCTAGGCTTAGGCTAGGGGTGCCCTAGCCTTAGGCTAGGGGAGCCCTAGCCTTAGCCTAAGCCTAGGGGTGCCCTAGCCTAAGCCTAGGGGTGCCCTAGCCTAAGCCTACGGGTGTTCTAGACTAAGCCTAGGGGTGCCCTAGCCTAAGCCTAGGGGTTCCCTAGCCTTAGTCTAGGGGAGCCCTAGCCTTAGCCTAAGCCTTGGGGCGCCCTAGCCTAAACCTAGGGGTGCCCTAGCCTAAGCCTAGGGATGCCCTAGTGTAAGGCTAGGGGTGCCCTAGCCTAAGCCTAGGTGTATCCTAGCCTAAGGCTAGGGGTGCCCTAGACTTAGTCTAGTGGAGCCCTAGCCTTAGCCTAAGCATAGGGGTGCCCTATCCTAAGCCTAGGGGTGCACTAGCCTAAGCCTAGGGGTGCAATAGCCTAAGCCTACGGGTGTTCTAGCCTAAGCCTAGGGGTGCCCTAGCCTAAGCTTAGGGGTGCCCTAGCCTTAGTCTAGGGGAGCCCTAGTCTAAGCCTAGGGGTGCCCTAGCCTAAGCCTAGGTGTGTCCTAGCCTAAGGCTAGGGGTGCCCTAGACTTAGTCTAGTGGAGCCCTAGCCTTAGCCTAAGCATAGGGGTGCCCTATCCTAAGCCTAGGGGTGCACTAGCCTAAGCCTAGGGGTGCAATAGCCTAAGCCTACGGGTGTTCTAGCCTAAGCCTAGGGGTGCCCTAGCCTAAGCCTCAGGGTGCCCTAGCCTTAGTCTGGGGGAGCCCTAGCCTTAGTCCAAGCCTAGGGGTGCCCTAGCATAAGCCTAAGGGTGCCCTATCCTTAGGCTAGGGGAGTCCTCGCCCTAGCCGAAACCTTGGGGTGCCCTAGCCTAAGCCTAGGGGTGCCCTAGCCTAAGCCTATGGGTGCCTTAGCCGTAGGCTAGGGGAGCCCTAGCCTTAGCCTAAGCCTAGGGGTGTCCTAGCCTAAACCTAGTTGTGGCCTACCCTGAGGACAGGGGAGCCCTAGCCTTAGCCTAAGCCTAGGGGTGCCCTAGCCTAAGCCTAGGGGTGCCCTAGCCTGAGCCTAGGGGTGCCCTAGCCTGAGCCTACGGGTGTCCTAGTCTGAGGATAGGGGAGCTCTAGCGTTATTCTAGCCTAGGATTGCCCTAGCCTAAGCTTAGGGGTGTCATAGCCTGAGTCTAGGGGTGCACTAGCCTGAGGCTAGGGGAGCCGTAGCCTTAGCCTAAGCCTAGGGGAGCCCTAGCTAAAGCCTAGGGGTGTACTAGCCTAAGCCTAGGCGTGCCCTAATCTAAGCCTAGGGGTGCCCTAGCCTTAGGGTAGGGGAGCCCTAGCCTTAGCCTAAGCCTTGGGGCGCCCTAGCCTAAGCCTAGGGGTGCCCTAGCCTAAGCCTAGGGGTGCCCTAGCCTAAGCCTATGTGTGTCCTAGCCTAAGGCTAGGGGTGCCCTAGCCTTAGTCTAGTGGAGCCCTAGCCTTAGCCTAAGCCTAGGGGTGCCCTATCCTAAGCCTAGGGGTGCCCTAGCGTAAGCCTAGGGGTGCCCTAGTCTAAGCCTAGGGGTGCCCTAGCCTTAGGCTCGGGCACCCCTAGCCTTATTCCAAGCCTAGGGGTGCCCTAGCCTAAGCCTAGGGGTGCCCTATCCTTAGGCTAGGGGAGTCCTCGCCTTAGCCGAAGCCTTGGGGTGCCCTTGCCTAAGCCTAGGGGTGCCCTAACCCAAGTCTAGGTGTGCCCTAGCCTTAACCTAAGCCTAGGGGTGCCCTACCCTAAACCTAGGGGTGCCCTAGCCTAAGCGTAGGGGTGCCCTAGCCTAAGCCTAGGGGTCCCCTAACCTTAGCCTAAGCCTAGGGGTGCCCGAGCCTAAGCCTAGCGTTGCCCTACCCTAAGCCTTGGGGTGCACTAGCCTTAGCCTAAGCCTAGGGGTGCCCGAGCCTACGCCTAGGGGTGCCCTAGCCTAAGCTTAGGGGTACCCTAGCCTAAGCCTAGGGGTGCCCTATCCTAAGCCTAGGGGTGCCCTTGCCTGAGCCTAAGGGTGCCCTAGCCTGAGCCTACGGGTGCCATAGCCTGAGGCTAGGGGAGCCCTAGATTTAGTCTAGCCTTGGATTGCCCTAGCCTAAGCTAGGGGTACCCTAGCCTAAGGTTAAGGGTGCCCTGGCCTAAGCCTACGGGTGCTCTAGCCAAAGCCTAGGGGTGCCCTAGCCTAAGCCTAGGGGTTCCCTAGCCTAAGCCTGGGGGTGCCCTAGCCTGAGCCTAGGGGTGCCCTAGCCTTAGGCTATGGGAGCCCTAGCCTTTGCCTAAGCCTAGGGGTGCCCTAGACTACGCCAGGGGTGCCCTAGCCTAAGGCTAAGGGTGCCCTGGCCTAAGCCTACGGGTGCTCTAGCCAAAGCCTAGGGGTGCCCTAGCCTTAGGATAGGCGAGCCCTAGCCTTAGCCTAAGCCTAGGGCTGCCCTAGCCTAAGCCTAGGGCTGCCTTAGCCTAAGCCTAGGGGGCCCTAACCTTAGGGTAGAGGTGCCCTAGCCTAAACCTAGGGGTGCCCTAGCCTTAGCCTAAGCCAAGGGGTGCCCTAGCCTAAGCCTAGGGGTACCCTAGCCTAAGACTCGGGGTGCCCAGGCCTTAGGCTAGGGGAGCCCTAGCCTTAGCCTAAGCCTATGGCTGCCCTAGCCTAAGCCTAGTGGACTTCTAGCCTAAGCCTAGGGGTGCCCTAGCCTAAGTCTAGGGGTGCCCTAGCCTTAGGCTAGGGGAGCACTAGCCTTAGCCTAAGCCTAGGGGTGCTCTAGCCTAAACCTAGGGGTGCCCTAGCCTAAGCCTAGGGGTGCTCTAGGCTAAGCATAGGGGTGTCCTAGCCTAAGCCTAGGGGTGCCCTAGCCTAAGCTAGGGGTGCCCTAGTCTTAGGCTAGGGGTGCCCTAGCCTTAGCCTAAGCCTAGGGGTGTCCTAGCCTAAGCCTAGGGGTGCCCTAGCCTAAGCCTTGGTGTGCCCTAGCTTAAGCCTATGGGTGCCCTAGCCTAAACCTAGGGGTACCCTAGCCTAAGCCTAGGGGTGCCTTAGCCTAAGCCTAGGAGTACCCTAGCCTAAGGCTAGGGGTGCCTTAGCCTTAGTCTAGGGGAGCCCTAGCCTTAGCCTAAGCCTAGGGGTGCCATATCCTAAGCCTAGGGGTTCCCTAGCCTAAGCCTAGGGGTGCCCTAGCCTAAGCCTAGTGGTGTCCAATCCTTAGCCTGGGGGAGCCCTAGCCTTAGCCTAGGGGAGCCCTAGCCTAAGTCTAAGCATAGGGTTGCCCTATCCAACGCCTAGGGGTGCCCTATACTTAGTCTAGGGGAGTCCTCGCCTTAGCCGAAGCCTTAGGGTGCCCTAGCCTAAGCCTAGGGGTGCCCTAGCCTAAGCCTAGGGGTGCCCTAGCCTTAGGCTAGGGGAGCCCTAGCCTTAACCTAAGCCTAGGGGTGCCCTAGGCTAAGCCTATGGGTGCACGAGCCTTAGTCTAGGGGAGCCCTAGCGTTAGCCTAAGCCTAGGGGTGCCCTAGACTAAGCCTAGGGGTGGCCTAGCCTGAGGCTAGGGGAGCCCTAGCCTTAGCCTAAGCCTAGGGGTGCCCTATCCTGAGCCTAGGGGTGCCCTAGCCTAAGCCTACGGGTGTCCTAGCCTGAGGATAGGGGAGCTCTAGCGTTAGTCTATCCTAGGTTGCCCTAACCTAAGCCTAGGGGTGTCATAGCCTGAGCCTATGGGTGCACTAGCCTGAGGCTAGGGGAGCCGTAGCCTTAGCCAAAGCCTAGGGGAGCCCTAGCTAAAGCCTAGGGGTGCACTAGCCTAAGCCTAGGGGTGCCCTAGTCTAAGCCTTGGGGTGCCCTAGCCTTAGTCTATGGGAGCCCTAGCCTTAGCCTAAGCCTTGGGGAGCCCTAGCCTAAGCCTAGGGGTGCCCTAGCCTAAGCTTAGGGGTGCCCTAGCCTAACCCTATGTGTGTCCTAGCCTAAGGCTAGGGGTGCCCTAGCCTAAACCAAGGGGAGCCCTAGCCTAAGCCTAGGGGTGCCCTAGTCTAAGCCTAAGGGTTCCCTAGCCTTAGACTAGGGGAGCCCTAGCCTTAGCCTAAGCCTAGGGGTGCCCTAGCCTAAGCCTAGGGTTGCCTTAGCCTAAGCCTAGCGGTGCCCTAGCCTTAGCCTAAGCCTAGGGGTGCCATATCCTAAGCCTAGGGGTTCCCTAGCCTAAGCCTAGGGGTGCCCTAGCCTAAGCCTAGGGGTGTCCAATCCTTAGGCTGGGGGAGCCCTAGCCTAAGTCTAAGCATAGGGGTGCCCTATCCAACGCCTAGGGGTGCCCTATACTTAGTCTAGGGGAGTCCTCGCCTTAGCCGAAGCCTTAGGGTGCCCTAGCCTAAAACTAGGGGTGCCCTAGCCTAAGCCTAGGGGTGCCCTAGCCTTAGGCTAGGGGAGCCCTAGCCTTAACCTAAGCCTAGGGGTGCCCTAGGCTAAGCCTATGGGTGCTCGAGCCTTAGTCTAGGGGAGCCCTAGCGTTAGCCTAAGCCTAGGGGTGCCCTAGACTAAGCCTAGGGGTGGCCTAGCCTGAGGCTAGGGGAGCCCTAGCCTTAGCCTAAGCCTAGGGGTGCCCTAGCCTAAGCCTAGGGGTGCCCTATCCTGAGCCTAGGGGTGCCCTAGCCTGAGCCTACGGGTGTCCTAGCCTGAGGATAGGGGAGCTCTAGCGTTAGTCTAGCCTAGGATTGCCCTAGCCTAAGCCTAGGGGTGTCATAGCCTGAGCCTAAGGGTGCACTAGCCTGAGGCTAGGGGAGCCGTAGCCTTAGCCAAAGCCTAGGGGAGCCCTAGCTAAAGCCTAGGGGTGCACTAGCCTAAGCCTAGGGGTGCCCTAGCCTAAGCCTAGGGGTGCCCTAGCCTGAGTCTATGGGAGCCCTAGCCTTAGCCTAAGCCTTGGGGAGCCCTAGCCTAAGCCTAGGGGTGCCCTAGCCTAAGCTTAGGGGTGCCCTAGCCTAACTCTATGTGTGTCCTAGCCTAAGGCTAGGGGTGCCCTAGCCTAAAACAAGGGGAGCCCTAGCCTAAGCCTAGGGGTGCCCTAGTCTAAGCCTAAGGGTTCCCTAGCCTTAGACTAGGGGAGCCCTAGCCTTAGCCTAAGCCTAGGGGTGCCCTAGCCTAAGCCCAGGGGTGCCTTAGCCTAAGCCTAGGGGTGCCCTAGCCTTAGCCTAAGCCTAGGGGTGCCATATCCTAAGCCTAGGGGTTCCCTAGCCTAAGCCTAGGGGTGCCCTAGCCTAAGCCTAGGGGTGTCCAATCATTAGGCTGGGGGAGCCCTAGCCTTAGCCTAGGGGAGCCCTAGCCTAAGTCTAAGCATAGGGGTGACCTATCCAACACCTAGGGGTGCCCTATACTTAGTCTAGGGGAGTCCTCGCCTTAGCCGAAGCCTTAGGGTGCCCTAGCCTAAAACTAGGGGTGCCCTAGCCTAAGCCTAGGGGTGCCCTAGCCTTAGGCTAGGGGAGCCCTAGCCTTAACCTAAGCCTAGGGGTGCCCTAGGCTAAGCCTATGGGTGCTCGAGCCTTAGTCTAGGGGAGCCCTAGCGTTAGCCTAAGCCTAGGGGTGCCCTAGACTAAGCCTAGGGGTGGCCTAGCCTGAGGCTAGGGGAGCCCTAGCCTTAGCCTAAGCCTAGGGGTGCCCTAGCCTAAGCCTAGGGGTGCCCTATCCTGAGCCTAGGGGTGCCCTAGCCTGAGCCTACGGGTGTCCTAGCCTGAGGATAGGGGAGCTCTAGCGTTAGTCTAGCCTAGAATTGCCCTAGCCTAAGCCTAGGGGTGTCATAGCCTGAGCCTAAGGGTGCACTAGCCTGAGGCTAGGGGAGCCGTAGCCTTAGCCTAAGTCTAGGGGGGCCCTAGCTAAAGCCTAGGGGTGCACTAACCTAAGCCTAGGGGTGCCCTAGTCTAAGCCTAGGGGTGCCCTAGCCTTAGTCTATGGGAGCCCTAGCCTTAGCCTAATCCTTGGGGAGCCCTAGCCTAAGCCTAGGGGTGCCCTAGCCTAAGCCTAGGGGTGCCCTAGCCTAAGCCTATGTGTGTCCTAGCCTAAGGCTAGGGGTGCCCTAGCCTAAACCTAGGGGAGCCCTAGCCTAAGCCTAGGGGTGCCCTAGTCTAAGCCTAAGGGTTCTCTAGCCTTAGACTAGGGGAGCCCTAGCCTTAGCCTAAGCCTAGGGGTGCCCTAGCCTAAGCCTAGGGGTGCCTTAGCCTAAGCCTAGGGGTGCCCTACCCTTAGACTAGGGGAGCCCTAGCCTTAGCCTAAGCCTAGGGGTGCCCTAGCAAAAGCCTAGTGGTGCCCTAGCCTAAGCCTAAGGGTGCCCTAGCCTAAGCCTAGGGGTGCCCTAGCCTAAGCCTAGGGGTGCCCTAGGCTAAGCCTAGGGGTGCCCAAGCCTAAGCCTAGAGGAGCCCTAGCCTAAGCCTAAGCCTAGGGGTGCCCGAGCCTAAGATTAGGGGAGCCCTAGCCTTAGCCTAAGCCTACGGGTGCACTAGCCTAAGCCTAGGGGTGCCCTAGCCTGAGCCTAGGGGTGCCCTAGCTTGACCCTGTGGGTGCCCTAGCCTTAGGCTAGGGGAGCCCTAGCCTTTTCCTAAGCCTAGGGGTGCCCTAGTCTAACCCTACGGTTGCCCTAGCCTGAGCCTAGGGGTGCTGTAGCCTTAGGCTAGGGGAACCTTGTTTAGGCTAAGTCTAGGGGAGCCCTAGTGTAAGCCTGGTGATGCCCTAGCCGGAGCCTAGGGGTGCCCTAGTCTGAGCCTAGGGGAGCCCCAGCCTTAGCCTAAGCCTAGGATTGCCCTAGCCTAAGCTTAGGCGTGCCCTAGCCTGAGTGTAAGGGTGCCTTAATCTGAGGTTAGTGGAGCCCTAGCCTTACCTTAACCTAGGGGTGCCCTATCCTAAGCCTAGGGGTGCCCTTGCCTAAGCCTACGGTTGCCCAAGCCTAAGCAAAGGGGTGCCCTAGGCTTAGGCTAGGGGTGCCCTAGCCTTAGGTTAGGGGAGCCCTAGCCTTAGCCTAAGCCTAGGGGTGCCCTAGCCTAAGCCTAGGGGTGCCCTAGCCTAAGCCTACGGGTGTTCTAGCCTAAGTCTAGGGGTGCCCTAGCCTAAGCCTAGGGGTGCCCTAGCCTAAGCCTAGGGGTGCCCTAGTGTAAGCCTAGGGGTGCCCTAGCCTAAGCCTAGGTGTGTCCTAACCTAAGGCTAGGGGTGCCCTAGACTTAGTCTAGTGGAGCCCTAGCCTTAGCCTAAGCATAGGGGTGCCCTATCCTAAGCCTAGGGGTGCACTAGCCTAAGCCTAGGAGTTTAATAGCCTAAGCCTAAGGGTGTTCTAGCCTAAGCCTAGGGGTGCCCTAGCCTAAGCCTAGGGGTGCCCTAGCCTTAGTTTAGGGGAGCCCTAGCCTTAGTCCAAGCCTAGGGGTGCCCTAGCCTAAGCCTAAGGGTGCCCTATCCTTAGGCCAGGGGAGTCCTCGCCTTAGCCGAAACCTTGGGGTGCCCTAGCCTAAGCCTAGGGGTGCCCTAGCCTACGCTTATGGGTGCCTTAGCCTTAGGCTAGGGGAGCCCTAGCCTTAGCCTAAGCCTAGGGTTGCCCTAGCCTAAACCTAGTGGTGGCCTAGCCTGAGGACAGGGGAGCCCTAGCCTTAGCCTAAGCCTAGGGGTGCCCTAGCCTAAGCCTTGGGGTGCCCTAGCCTGAGTGTAAGGGTGCCCTAATCTGAGGTTAGTGGAGCCCTAGCCTTAGCCTAAGCCTAAGGGTGCCCTATCCTAAGCCTAGGGGTGCCCTATCCTAAGCCTTCGGGCGCCCTAGCCTAAGCCTAGGTGTGCCCTAGCCTAAGCCTAGGGTTGCCCTAGCCTAAGCCTATGTGTGTCCTAGCCTAAGGCTAGGGGTGCAGTAGCCTTAGTCTAGTGGAGCCCTAGCCTTAACCTAAGCCTAGGGGTGCCCTATCCTAAGCCTAGGGGTGCCCTAGCGTAAGCCTAGGGGTGCCCTACTCTAAGCCTAGGGGTGCCCTAGCCTTAGGGTAGGGGAGCCCTAGCCTTATTCCAAGCCTAGGGGTGCCCTAGCCTAAGCCTAGGTGTGCCCTAGCCTAAGCCTAGGGTTGCCCTAGCCTAAGCCTATGTGTGTCCTAGCCTAAGGCTAGGGGTGCAGTAGCCTTAGTCTAGTGGAGCCCTAGCCTTAGCCTAAGCCTAGGGGTGCCCTATCCTAAGCCTAGGGGTGCCCTAGCGTAAGCCTAGGGGTGCCCTACTCTAAGCCTAGGGGTGCCCTAGCCTTAGGGTAGGGGAGCCCTAGCCTTATTCCAAGCCTAGGGGTGCCCTAGCCTAAGCCTAGGGGTGCCCTAGCCTAAGCCTAGGGGTGCCCTATCCTTAGGCTAGGGGAGTCCTCGCCTTAGCCGAAGCCTTGGGGTGCCATACCCTAAGCCTAGGGGTGCCCTAGCCTTAGGCTGGGGAGCCCTAGCCTTAGCCTAAACCTAGGGGTAACCAAGCTTAAGCCTAGGGGTGCCCAAGCCTAAGCCTATGGGTGCCTTAGCCTTAGCTAGGGGATCCCTAGCCTTAGCCTAAGCCTAGGGGTGCCCTAGCAAAAGCCTAGTGGTGCCCTAGCCTAAGCCTAGGGGTGCCCTAGCCTAAGCCTAGGGGTGCCCTAGCCTAAGCCTAGGGGTGCCCAAGACTAAGCCTAGGGGAGCCCTAGCCTAAGACTAAGCCTATGGGTGCCCTAGCCTAAGATTAGGGGCGCCCTAGCCTTAACCTAAGCCTAGGGGTGCCCTAGCCTAAGCCAAGGGGTGCCCTAGCCTAAGCCTAGGGGTGCCCAAACCTAAGCCTAGGGGAGCCCTAGCCTAAGCCTAAGCCTAGGGGTGCCCTAGCCTAAGATTAGGGGAACCCTAGCCTTAACCTAAGCCTAGGGGTGCCCTAGCCTAATCCTAGGGGTGCTCGAGCCTTAGGCTAGGGAAGCCCTAGCGTTAGTCTAAGCCTAGGGGTGCCCTAGTCTATGCGTAGGGGTGGCCTAGCCTGAGGCTAGGGGACCCCTAGCCTTAGCCTAAGCCTACGGGTGCCCTAGCCTAAGCCTAGGGGTGCCCTAGCCTGAGCCTAGGGGTGCCCTAGCTTGAGCCTATGGGTGCCCTAGCCTTAGGCTAGGGGAACCCTAGCCTTTTCCTAAGCCTAGGGGTGCCCTAGTCTAAGCCTACGTGTGCCCTAGCCTGAGCCTAGGGGTGCCGTAGCCTTAGGCTAGGGGAGCCCTAGCCTTAGGCTAAGTCTAGGGGTGCCCTAGTCTAAGCCTAGTGATGCCCTAGCCTGAGCCTAGGGGTGCCCTAATCTGAGGCTAGGGGAGCCCTAGCCTTAGCCTAAGCCTCGGATTGCGCAAGCCTAAGCTTAGGGGTGCCCTAGCCTGAGTCTAAGGGTGCCCTAACCTGAGGTTAGTGGATCCCTAGCCTTAGCCTAAGCAGAGGGGTGTCCTAGCCTAAGCCTAGGGGTGCCCTAGCCTAAGCCTAGGGGTGCCCTAGCCTAAGCCTAGGGTTGCCCAAGCCTAAGCCTAGGGGTGCCCTAGCCTAAGCTTAGGGATGCCAAAGCCTAAGCCTAGGGGTGCCCTAGCGTAAGCCTAGGGGTGCCCTAGCCTAAGCCTAGGGGTGCCCTAGCCTAAGCCTATGGGTGCCTTAGCCTTAGGCTAGGGGATCCCTAGCCTTAGCCTAAGCCTTAGGGTGCCCTAGCCTAAGTGTAGGGGTGCCCTAGCCTGAGCCTAGGGGTGCCCTAGCCTTAGCCTAGGGGTGCCCTAGTCTAAGCCTAGGATTCCTCTAGCCTTAGCCTAAGCCTAGGGGTGCCCTAGTCTAAGGCTAGGGGTGCCCTAGTCTAAGCCTAAGGGTGCCCTAGCCTTAGACTACGGGAGCCCTAGCCTTAGCCTAAGCCTAGGGGTGCCCTAGCCTAAGCCTTGTGGAGCCCTAGCCTAAGCTTAGGGGTGCCCTAGCCTTAGGCTAGGGAAGCCCTAGCCTTAGCCTAAGCCTAGGGGTGCCCTAGCCTAAGCCTAGGGGTGTCCTAACCAAAGCCTAGGGGTGCCCTAGCCTAAGCCTAGGGGTGCGCTAGCCTAATCCTAGGGGTGACTTAGCCTTAGGCTAGGGGATCCCTAGCCTTAGCCTAAGCCTAGGGGAGCCCTAGCCTAAGCATAGGGGTGCCCTAGCCTAAGCCTAGGGCTTCCCAAGCCTCATCCTAGGGGTGCCCTAGCCTAAGCCTAGGGCTGCCCTAACCTACGTCTAGGGGTGCCCTAGCCTAAGCCTAGGGGTGCCCTTGCCTAAGCCTAGGGGTACCCTAGCCTTAGGCTAGGAGAGCCCAGCCTTAGCCTAAGCCTAGGGGTGCCCTACTCTAAGCCTAGGGGTGCCCTAGCCTAAGCCTAGGGGTGCCCTAGGGTTAGGCTAGGGGAGCACCGCCTTAGCCTAAGCCTAGGGGTGCCCTAGCCTAAGCCTAGGCGTGCCCTAGCCTAAGCCTAGGTGTGCCCTAGCCTAAGCCTACGGGGGCCCTATCCTAAGCCTAGCGGTGCCCTACCCTAAGCCTAGGGGTGCCCTAGCCTAAGTTTAGGGGTGCCTTAGGGTTAGGCTAGGCGAGCCCTAGCCTTAGCCTGAGCATAGGGGTGCCCTAGCCTAAGCCTAGGGGTGCCCTAGCCTAAGCCTATGGGTGCCCTAGCCTAAGCCTAGGGGTGCCCTAGCCTAATACTAGGGGTGCCCTAGCCTTAGGCTAGGGAGCCCTAACCATAGCCTAAGCCTAGGGGTGCCCAAGCCTAAGCCTAGTGGTGCCCTAGTCTAAGCCTAGGGGTGTCCTAGCCTAAGCCTAGTGGTGCCCTAGCCTAAGCCTAGGGATGCCCTAGCCTAAGCCTAGGGGTGTCCTATCCTAAGCCTAGGGGTGCCCTAGCCTTAGGCTAGGGGAGCCCTAGCCTTAGCCTAAGCCTAGGGGTGCCCCAGCCTAAGCCTAGGGGTGCCCTAGCCTACGTCTAGGGGTGCCCTAGCCTAAGCATAGGGGTGCTCTAACCTAAGCCTAGGCGTTCCCTACCTAAGCATAGGGGTGCCCTAGCCTAAGCCTAGGGGAGCCCTAGCCTAAGCCTAGGGGTGCCCTAGCCTTGAGCTAGGGAAGCCCTAGCCTTAGCTTAAGCCTAGGGGTGCCCTAGCCTAAGCCTAGGGGTGCCCTAGCCTAAGCCTAGGGGTGCTTTAGCCTTAGGCTAGGCGATCCCTAGCCTTAGCCTAAGTCTAGGGGAGCCCTAGCCTAAGCCTTGGGGTGCGCTAGCCTAAGCCTAGGGGTGCCCTTGCCTTAGGCTAGGGGAGTCCTAGCCTTAGCCGAATCCTAGGGGTGACCTAGCGTAAGCCTAGGGGTGCCCTAGCCTAAGCCTAGGGCTGCCCTAGCCTAAGCCTAGGGGTGCCCTAGCCAAAGCCTAGGGTTGCCCTAGCCTACGCCTAGGGGTGCCCTATCCAAAGCCTAGGGGTGCCCTATCATTAGTCTAGGGGAGTCCTCGCCTTAGCTGAAGGCTTAGTGTGCCTAGCCTAAGCCTAGGGTTCCCCTAGCCTAATCCTAGGGGTGCCCTAGCCTAATACTAGGGGTGCCCTAGCCTAAGCCTAGGGGTGCCCTAGCCTAAGCCGAGGGGTGCCCTAGTCTTAGCCTAGGGGAGCCCTAGCCGTAGCTTAAGCCTAGGGGTGCCCTAGCCTAAGCCTAGTGATGCCCTAGCCTAAGCCTAGGGGTGTCCTAGCCTAAGCCTAGGGGTGCCCTAGCCTTAGGCTAGGGTTGCACAAGCATTAGGCCAGGGAAGCCCTAGCCTTAGCCTAAGCCTAGGGGTGCCCTAGCCTAAGCCTACGGGTGCCCTAGCCATAGGCTAGGGGAGCTCTAGCCTTAGCCTAAGCCTAGGGCTGCCCTAGCCTAAGCCTAGGTGTGCCCTAGCTTAAGCCTAGGAGTGCCCTTGCCTAAGGCTAGGGTTGCTCTAGCCTTAGTCTAGGGGAGCCCTAGCCTTAGCCAAAGCCTACGGGTGCCCTATCCTAAGCCTAGGGGTTCCCTAGCCTAAGCCTAGGGGTGCCCTAGCCTAAGTCTAGGGTGTCCTATCCTTAGGCTAGGGGAGCCCTAGCCTTAGGCTAGGGGAGCCCTAGCCTAAGTCTAAGCCTAGGGGTGCCCTATCCAAACCTAGGGGTGCCCTATCCTTAGTCTAGGGGAGTCCTCGCCTTAGCCGAAACCTTAGGGTGCCCTAGCCTAAGCCTAGGGGTGCCCTAGCCTAAGCCTAGGGGTGCCCTAGCCTAAACCTACGGGTGCCCTAGCCTAAAACTAGGGGTGCCCTTGCCTAAGCCTAGGGGTGCCCTAGCCTAAGCCTAGGGGTGCCCTAGCCAAAGCCTAGGGGTGCCCTAGCCAAAGCCTAGGGTTGCCCTAGCCTACGCCTAGGGGTGCCCTATCCAAAGCCTAGGGGTGCCCTATCATTAGTCTAGGGGAGTCCTCGCCTTAGCTGAAGGCTTAGTGTGCCTAGCCTAAGCCTAGGGTTCCCCTAGCCTAATCCTAGGGGTGCCCTAGCCTAATACTAGGGGTGCCCTAGCCTAAGCCTAGGGGTGCCCTAGCCTAAGCCGAGGGGTGCCCTAGTCTTAGCCTAGGGGAGCCCTAGCCGTAGCTTAAGCCTAGGGGTGCCCTAGCCTAAGCCTAGTGATGCCCTAGCCTAAGCCTAGGGGTGTCCTAGCCTAAGCCTAGGGGTGCCCTAGCCTTAGGCTAGGGTTGCCCAAGCATTAGGCCAGGGAAGCCCTAGCCTTAGCCTAAGCCTAGGGGTGCCCTAGCCTAAGCCTAGGGGTGCCCTAGCCATAGGCTAGGGGAGCTCTAGCCTTAGCCTAAGCCTAGGGCTGCCCTAGCCTAAGCCTAGGTGTGCCCTAGCCTAAGCCTAGGAGTGCCCTTGCCTAAGGCTAGGGTTGCTCTAGCCTTAGTCTAGGGGAGCCCTAGCCTTAGCCAAAGCCTACGGGTGCCCTATCCTAAGCCTAGGGGTTCCCTAGCCTAAGCCTAGGGGTGCCCTAGCCTAAGTCTAGGGTGTCCTATCCTTAGGCTAGGGGAGCCCTAGCCTTAGGCTAGGGGAGCCCTAGCCTAAGTCTAAGCCTAGGGGTGCCCTATCCAAAGCCTAGGGGTGCCCTATCCTTAGTCTAGGGGAGTCCTCGCCTTAGCCGAAACCTTAGGGTGCCCTAGCCTAAGCCTAAGGGTGCCCTAGCCTAAGCCTAGGGGTGCCCTAGCCTAAGCCTAGGGGTGCCCTAGCCTAAACCTACGGGTGCCCTAGCCTAAAACTAGGGGTGCCCTAGCCTAAGCCTAGGGGTGCCCTAGCCTTAGGCTAGCGGAGCCCTAGCCTTAGCCTAAGCCTAGGGCCGCCCTAGCCTAAAACTAGGGGTGCCCTAGCCTAAGCTTAGGGGTGCCCTAGCCTTAGGCTAGGGGAGCCCTAGCCTAAGTCAAAGCCTAGGGGTGCCCTATCCAAAGCCTAGGGGTGCCCTATCCTTAGTCCAGGGGAGTCATCGCATTAGCCGAAGCCTTATGGTGCCCTAGCCTAAGCCTAGGGGTTCCCTAGCCTAAGCCTAGGGGAGCCCTAGCCTAAGCCTAGGTGTGCCCTAGCCTAAGCCTAGGGGTCCCCTAGCCTTAGGCTAGCGAAGCCCTAGCCTTAGCCTAAGCCTAGGGCCGCCCTAGCCTAAACTTAGGGGTGCCCTAGCCTAAGCTTAGGGGTGCCCTAGCCTTAGGCTATGGGAGCCCTAGCCTTAGTCAAAGCCTAGGGGTGCCCTATCCAACGCCTAGGGGTGCCCTATCCTTAACCTAGGGGAGTCCTCGCCTTAGCTGAAGCATTAGTGTGCCCTAGCCTAAGCCTAGGGGTGCCCTAGCCTAAGCCTTGGGGTGCCCTAGCCGAAGCCTAGGGGTGCCCTAGCGTTAGGTTAGAGGAGTCCTAGCCTTACCTTAAGCCTAGGGGTGCCCTAGCCTAAGCCGAGGGGTGTCCTAGCCTTAGGCTAGCGGAGCCCTAGCATTAGCCTAAACCTAGGGATGCCCTAGCCTAAGCCTAGAGGTGCCCTAGCCTAAGCCTATGGGTGCCCTAGCCTTAGGCTAGGATAGCCCTAGCCTTAACCTTAGAATAGGGGTGCTCTAGCCTAAGCCTAGGGGTGCCCTAGTCTAAGCCTTTGGGTGCCCTAGCATAAGCCTAGGTGTGCCGTAACCTAAGCCTAGGGGTGTCCTGGCCTTAGGCTAGGGGAGCCCTAGCCTTAGCATAAGCTTAGGGGTGCCCTAGCCATGTTAGGGGTGCGCTAGCCTAAGCTTAGTGGTTCCCTAGCCTTAGGCTAGGGGAGCCCTACCCTAAGCCTAAGCCTAGGGTAGCCCCAGCCTAAGGCTAGGGTTGCCCTAGCCTAAGCCTAGGGGTGCCCTAGCCTTAGGCTAGGGGAGCCCTAGCTTTAGCCTAAGCCTAGGGGTGCCCTAGCCTAAGCCTAGGAGTGCCCGAGCCTAAGGCTAGGGGTGCCCTAGCCTTACGCCAGGGGATCCCTAGCCTTAGCCTAAGCCTAGGAGTTCCCTAGCCTAAGTGTAGGGGTGCCCTAGCCTGAACCTATGGGTGCCCTAGCCTTAGCCTAAGCCTAGGGGTGCCCTAGCCTAAGCCTAGGGGTACCCTAGCCTAAGCCTAGGGGTGCCCTAGCCTTAGGCTGGGAGCCCTAGCCTTAGCCTAAGCCTAGGGGTCCACTAGCCTAAGCCTAGGGGTGCCCTAGCCTAAGCCTAGGGGAGCCCTAGCCTTAGGCTAGGGGAGCCCTAGCCAAAGACTAGGGGTGCCCTTGCCTAATATCTAGGGGTGCCCTAGCCTTAGGCTAGGGGTTCGCTAGCCAAAGCCTAGGGGTGTCGTACCCTAAGCATAGGGGTGCCCTAGCCTTTAGCTAGGGGAGCCCTAGCTTTAGCCTAATCCTAGGGGTGCCCTAGCCTAAGCCTAGGGGTGCCCTAGACTAAGCATTGGTGTGCCCTAGCCTTAGGCTAGGGGAGCCCTAGCCTTAGCCTAAGCCTAGGGGTGCCCTAGCCTAAGTCTAGGGGTGGCCTAGCCTAAGCCTAGGGCTGCCCTAGCCTAAGCCTAGGGGTGCCCTAGCCTAAGGCTAGGGGTGCCCTAGCCTTAGCCTAATCCATGGGGTGACCTAGCGTAACCCTACGGGTGCCCTAGCCTAAGACAAGGGCTACCCTAGCCTAAGCCTAGGGGTGCCATAGCCTAAGCCTTTGGCTGCCCTTCCAAAGCCTAGGCGTGCCCTAGCCTTAGCTAGGGTAACCCTAGCTTTAGCCTAAGCCTAGGGTTCCCTAGCCTCAGCCTAGGGGTGCCCTAGCCTCAGCCTAGGGGTGCCCTAGCCTAAGCCTAGGGGTGCCCTAGCTTAAGCCTAGGGGTGCCCTAGCCTTAGGCTAGGGGAGCCCTAACCTTAGCCTAAGCCTAGGGGTGCCCTACCCTAAGTCTAGGGGTGGCCTAGCCTAAGCCTAGGGCTGCCCTAGCCTAAGCCTAGGGGTGCCCTAGCCTAAGCGTAGGGGTGCCCTAGCCTAAGCCTAGGGGTGCCCTAGCCTTAGCATAATCCATGGGGTGACCTAGCGTAAGCCTAGGGGTGCCCTAGCCTAAGACAAGGGCTGCCCTAGCCTAAGCCTAGGGGTGCCCTAGCCTAAGCCTAGGGATGCCCTAGCCTACGCCTAGGGGTGCCCTAGCCTAAGCCTAGGGGTGCCCTAGCCTAAGCCTAGTGGTACCCTAGCCTTAGGCTAGGAGAGGCCTAGCCTTAGCCTAAGCCTAGGGGTGCCCTAGCCAAGCCTTGGGGTGCCCTAGCCTAAGCCTAGAGGTGCCCTAGCCTTAGGCTAGGGGAGCCCTAACCTTAGCGTAAGCCTAGGGGTGCCTTAGCCTAAACCTTGGGGTGCCCTAGCCTAAGCCGAGGGGTGCCCTGGCCTAAGCCTAGGGGTGCCCTAGCCTTAGGCTAGGGCAGCCCTAGCCTTAGCTTAATTCTAGGGGTGCCCTTGCCTAAGCCAAGGAGTGCACTAACCTAAGCCTAGAAGTTCCCTATCCTAAGCGTAGGGGTGCCCTTGCCAAAGCCTAGGCGTGCCCTAGCCTTAGGCTCAGGGAGCCTTAGCCTTACCCTAAGCCTACGGGTGCCCTAGCTTAAGCCTAGATGTGCCCTAGCCTAAGCCTAGGGGTGCCCTAGTCTTAGGCTAGGGGAGACTTTGCCTTAGCCTAAACTTAGGGGTGCCCTAGCCTTAGGCTAGGGTAACCCTAGCTTTAGCCTAAGCCTAGGGTGCCCTAGCCTCAGCCTAGGGGTGCCCTAGCCTCAGCCTAGGGGTGTCCTAGCCTCAGCCTAGGGGTGCCCAAGCCTAAGCCTAGGGGTGCCCTAGCCTTAGGCTAGGGGAGCACTAGCCTTAGCCTAAGCCTAGGGGTGCCTTAGCCTAAGCCTAGGGGTGCCATAGCCTAAGCCTTGGGTTGCCCTAGCCTAATCCTAGGGGTGCCCTAGCCTAAACCTAGTGGTGCCCTAGCCTAAGCCGAGGGGTGTCCTAGCCTAAGCCTAAGGGTGCCCTAGCCTTAGGCTAGGCGAGCTCTAACCTTAGCCTAAGCCTAGGGGTGCCCTAGCCTAAGCATAGGGGTGCCCTAGCCTAAGCCTAGGGGTGCCCTAGCTTTAGGCTAGGGGAGTCCAAGCCTTAGCCTAAGCCTAGGGCTGCCCTAGCCTAAGCCTAGGTGTGCCCTAGCTTAAGCCTAGAGGTGCCCTAGCCTAAGCCCAGGAGTGCCCTAGCCTAAGGCTAGGGGTGCCTAGCCTTAGTCTAGGGGAGCCCAAGGCTTATCCTAAACCTAGAGGTTCCCTAGCGTAAGCCTAGGGGTGCCCTAGCCTAAGCCTAGGGGTGTCCTATCCTTAGGCAAGGGGAGCCCGAGCCTTAGGCTAAGGGAGCCCTAGCCTAAGTCTAAGCCTAGGGGTGTCCTATCCAAAGCCTAGGGGTGCCCTATACTTAGTGTAGGGGAGTCCTCGCCTTAGCCAAAGCCTTAGGGTGCCCTAGCCTAAGCCTAGGGCTGCCCTAGCATAAGCCTAGGGGTGCCCTAGCCTAAGCCTAGGGGTGCCCTAGCCTAAGCCTAGGGGGGCCCTAGCCTAAGCCTTGGGGTGCCCTAGTCTTAGGCTAGGGGAGCCCTAGCCTTAGCCTAAGTCTAGGGGTGCCCTAGCCTAAGCCTAGTGGTGCCCTAGCCTAAGCCTAGGGGTGTCCTAGCCTAAGCCTAGTGCTGCCCTAGCCTTAGGCTAGCGGAGCCCTAGCCTTAGCCTAAGCCTAGGGTCGCCCTAGCCTAAACCTAGGGGTGCCCTAGCCTAAGCTTAGGGGTGCCCTAGCCTTAGGCTACGGGAGCCCAAGCCTAAGTCAAAGCCTAGGGGTGCCCTATCCAAAGCCTAGGGGTGCCCTATCATTAGTCTAGGGGAGTCCTCGCCTTAGCTGAAGGCTTAGTGTGCCTAGCCTAAGCCTAGGGTTCCCCTAGCCTAATCCTAGGGGTGCCCTAGCCTAATACTAGGGGTGCCCTAGCCTAAGCCTAGGGGTGCCCTAGCCTAAGCCGAGGGGTGCCCTAGTCTTAGCCTAGGGGAGCCCTAGTCGTAGCTTAAGCCTAGGGGTGCCCTAGCCTAAGCCTAGTGATGCCCTAGCCTAAGCCTAGGGGTGTCCTAGCCTAAGCCTAGGGGTGCCCTAGCCTTAGGCTAGGGTTGCCCTAGCATTAGGCCAGGGAAGCCCTAGCCTTAGCCTAAGCCTAGGGGTGCCCTAGCCTAAGCCTAGGGGTGCCCTAGCCATAGGCTAGGGGAGCTCTAGCCTTAGCCTAAGCCTAGGGCTGCCCTAGCCTAAGCCTAGGTGTGCCCTAGCCTAAGCCTAGGAGTGCCCTTGCCTAAGGCTAGGGTTGCTCTAGCCTTAGTCTAGGGGAGCCCTAGCCTTAGCCAAAGCCTACGGGTGCCCTATCCTAAGCCTAGGGGTTCCCTAGCCTAAGCCTAGGGGTGCCCTAGCCTAAGTCTAGGGTGTCCTATCCTTAGGCTAGGGGAGCCCTAGCCTTAGGCTAGGGGAGCCCTAGCCTAAGTCTAAGCCTAGGGGTGCCCTATCCAAAGCCTAGGGGTGCCCTATCCTTAGTCTACGGGAGTCCTCGCCTTAGCCGAAGCCTTAGGGTGCCCTAGCCTAAGCCTAGGGGTGCCCTAGCTTAAGCCTACGGGTGCCCTAGCCTAAGCCTAGGGGTGCCCTAGCCTAAACCTACGGGTGCCCTAGCCTAAAACTAGGGGTGCCCTAGCCTAAGCCTAGGGGTGCCCTAGCCTTAGGCTAGCGGAGCCCTAGCCTTAGCCTAAGCCTAGGGACGCCCTAGCCTAAAACTAGGGGTGCCCTAGCCTAAGCTTAGGGGTGCCCTAGCCTTAGGCTAGGGGAGCCCTAGCCTAAGTCAAAGCCTAGGGGTGCCCTATCCAAAGCCTAGGGGTGCCCTATCCTTAGTCTAGGGGAGTCATCGCATTAGCCGAAGCCTTATGGTGCCCTAGCCTAAGCCTAGGGGTTCCCTAGCCTAAGCCTAGGGGAGCCCTAGCCTAAGCCTAGGTGTGCCCTAGCCTAAGCCTAGGGGTCCCCTAGCCTTAGGCTAGCGAAGCCCTAGCCTTAGCCTAAGCCTAGGGCCGCCCTAGCCTAAACTTAGGGGTGCCCTAGCCTAAGCTTAGGGGTGCCCTAGCCTTAGGCTATGGGAGCCCTAGCCTTAGTCAAAGCCTAGGGGTGCCCTATCCAACGCCTAGGGGTGCCCTATCCTTAACCTAGGGTAGTCCTCGCTTTAGCTGAAGCATTAGTGTGCCCTAGCCTAAGCCTAGGGGTGCCCTAGCCTAAGCCTTGGGGTGCCCTAGCCGAAGCCTAGGGGTGCCCTAGCGTTAGGTTAGAGGAGTCCTAGCCTTACCTTAAGCCTAGGGGTGCCCTAGCCTAAGCCGAGGGGTGCCCTAGCCTTAGGCTAGGGGAGCCCTAGCATTAGCCTAAACCTAGGGGTGCCCTAGCCTAAGCCTAGAGGTGCCCTAGCCTAAGCCTATGGGTGCCCTAGCCTTAGGCTAGGATAGCCCTAGCCTTAGCCTTAGAATAGGGGTGCTCTAGCCTAAGCCTAGGGGTGCCCTAGCCTAAGCCTTTGGGTGCCCTAGCATAAGCCTAGGGGTGCCGTAACCTAAGCCTAGGGGTGTCCTGGCCTTAGGCTAGGGGAGCCCTAGCCTTAGCATAAGCCTAGGGGTGCCCTAGCCATGTTAGGGGTGCCCTAGCCTAAGCTTAGTGGTTCCCTAGCCTTAGGCTAGGGGAGCCCTACCCTAAGCCTAAGCCTAGGGTAGCCCCAGCCTAAGCCTAGGGTTGCCCTAGCCTAAGCCTAGGGGTGCCCTAGCCTTAGGCTAGGGGAGCCCTAGCTTTAGCCTAAGCCTAGGGGTGCCCTAGCCTAAGCCTAGGAGTGCCCAAGCCTAAGGCTAGGGGTGCCTAGCCTTACGCCAGGGGATCCCTAGCCTTAGCCTAAGCCTAGGAGTTCCCTAGCCTAAGTGTAGGGGTGCCCTAGCCTGAACCTATGGGTGCCCTAGCCTTAGCCTAAGCCTAGGGGTGCCCTAGCCTAAGCCTAGGGGTACCCTAGCCTAAGCCTAGGGGTGCCCTAGCCTTAGGCTGGGAGCCCTAGCCTTAGCCTAAGCCTAGGGGTCCACTAGCCTAAGCCTAGGGGTGCCCTAGCCTAAACCTAGGGGAGCCCAAACCTTAGGCTAGGGGAGCCCTAGCCAAAGACTAGGGGTGCCCTTGCCTAATATCTAGGGGTGCCCTAGCCTTAGGCTAGGGGTTCGCTAGCCAAAGCCTAGGGGTGTCGTACCCTAAGCATAGGGGTGCCCTAGCCTTTAGCTAGGGGAGCCCTAGCTTTAGCCTAATCCTAGGGGTGCCCTAGCCTAAGCCTAGGGGTGCCCTAGCCTAAGCCTATCGGTGCCCTAGCCTTAGGCTAGGGGAGCCCTAGATTTAACCTAAGCCTAGGGGTGACCTAGCCTAAGCCTAGGCTTGCCCTAGCCTAAGCCTAGGGGTGCCCTAGCCTAAGCATTGGGGTGCCCTAGCCTTAGGCTAGGGGAGCCCTAGCCTTAGCCTAAGCCTGGGGGTGCCCTAGCCTAAGTCTAGGGGTGGCCTAGCCTAAGCCTAGGGCTGCCCTAGCCTAAGCCTAGGGGTGCCCTAGCCTAAGCCTAGGGGTGCCCTAGCCTAAGCCTAGGGGTGCCCTAGCCTTAGCCTAATCCATGGGGTGACCTAGCGTAACCCTAGGTGTGCCCTAGCCTAAGACAAGGGCTGCCCTAGCCTAAGCCTAGGGGTGCCATAGCCTAAGCCTATGGCTGCCCTTCCAAAGCCTAGGCGTGCCCTAGCCTTAGCTAGGGTAACCCTAGCTTTAGCCTAAGCCTAGGGTTCCCTAGCCTCAGCCTAGGGGTGCCCTAGCCTCAGCCTAGGGGTGCCCTAGCCTAAGCCTAGGGGTGCCCTAGCTTAAGCCTAGGGGTGCCCTAGCCTTAGGCTAGGGGAGCCCTAACCTTAGCCTAAGCCTAGGGGTGCCCTAGCCTAAGTCTAGGGGTGGCCTAGCCTAAGCCTAGGGCTGCCCTAGCCTAAGCCTAGGGGTGCCCTAGCCTAAGCGTAGGGGTGCCCTAGCCTAAGCCTAGGGGTGCCCTAGCCTTAGCATAATCCATGGGGTGACCTAGCGTAAGCCTAGGGGTGCCCTAGCCTAAGCCTAGGGCTGCCCTAGCCTACGTCTAGGGGTGCCCTAGCCTAAGCCTAGGGGTGCCCTAGCCTAAGCCTAGTGGTACCCTAGCCTTAGGCTAGGAGAGGCCTAGCCTTAGCCTAAGCCTAGGGGTGCCCTAGCCAAGCCTTGGGGTGCCCTAGCCTAAGCCTAGAGGTGCCCTAGCCTTAGGCTAGGGGAGCCCTAACCTTAGCGTAAGCCTAGGGGTGCCTTAGCCTAAGCCTTGGGGTGCCCTAACCTAAGCCTAGGGGTGCCCTGGCCTAAGCCTAGGGGTGCCCTAGCCTTAGGCTAGGGCAGCCCTAGCCTTAGCTTAATTCTAGGGGTGCCCTTGCCTAAGCCGAGGAGTGCACTAACCTAAGCCTAGAAGTTCCCTATCCTAAGCGTAGGGGTGCCCTTGCCAAAGCCTAGGCGTGCCCTAGCCTTAGGCTCAGGGAGCCTTAGCCTTACCCTAAGCCTACGGGTGCCCTAGCTTAAGCCTAGATGTGCCCTAGCCTAAGCCTAGGGGTGCCCTAGGCTTAGGCTAGGGGAGACTTTGGCTTAGCCTAAACTTAGGGGTGCCCTAGCCTTAGGCTAGGGTAACCCTAGCTTTAGCCTAAGCCTAGGGTGCCCTAGCCTCAGCCTAGGGGTGCCCTAGCCTCAGCCTAGGGGTGTCCTAGCCTCAGCCTAGGGGTGCCCTAGCCTAAGCCTAGGGGTGCCCTAGATTAAGCCTAGGGGTGCCCTAGCTTAAGCCTAGGGGTGCCCTAGCCTTAGGCTAGGGGAGCCCTAGCCTTAGCCTAATCCTAGGGCTGACCTAGCTTAAGCTTAGGGGTGCCTGAGCCTAAGCCTAGGGCTGCCCAAGCCTAAGCCTAGGGGTGCCCTAGCCTAAGCCTAGGGGTGCCCTAGCCTAGGCCTAGGGGTGCACTAGCCTAAGCCTAGGGGTGCCGTAGCCTAAGCCTAGGGATACCCTAGCCTTAGGCTAGGAGAGCCCAGACTTAGCCTAAGTCTAGGGGTGCCCTAGCCTAAGACTAGGCGTGCCCTAGCCTAAGCCTAGGGTTGCCCTACCCTAAGCCTAGGGTTGCCCTAGCCTAAGCCTATGGGTGTCCTAGCCTAAGCCTAGGGGTGTCCTATCCTAAGCCTAGGGGTGCCCTATCCTACGCCTAGGGGTGCCCTAGCCTAAGCATAGGGGTGCTCTAAACTAAGCCTAGGCATTCCCTACCTAAGCTTAGGGGTGCACTAGCCTAAGCTTAGGGAAGCCCTAGCCTAAGCCTAGGGGTGACCTAGCCTTAGGCTAGGGAAGCCCTAGCCTTAGCCTAAGCCTAGGGCCGACCTAGCCTAAACCTAGGGGTGCCCTAGCCTAAGCTTAGGGGTGCCCTAGCCTTAGGCTAGGGGAGCCCTAGCCTAAGTCAAAGCCTAGGGGTGCCCTATCCAAAGCCTAGGGGTGCCTTATCCTTAGTCTAGGGGAGTCCTAGCCTTAGCCGAAGCCTTTGGTGCCCTAGCCTAAGCCTAGGGGTGCCCTAGCCTAAGCCTAGGGGAGCCCTAGCCTAAGCCAAGGGGTGCCCTAGCCTAAACCTAGGGGTGCCCTAGCCTTAGGCTAGCGGAGCCCTAGCCTTAGCCTAAGACTAGGGCCGCCCAGGCCTAAACCTAGGGGTGCCCTAGCCTAAGCTTAGGGGTGCCCTAGCCTTACGCTAGGGGAGCCCTAGCCTTAGTCAAAGCCTAGGGGTGCCCTATCCAACGCATAGGGGTGCCCTATCCTTAACCTAGGGGAGTCCTCGCCTTAGCTGAAGCATTAGTGTGCCCTAGCCTAAGCCTAGGGGTGCCCTAGCCTAAGCTTTGGGGTGCCCTAGCCCAAGCCTAGGGGTGCCCTAGCGTTAGGTTAGAGGGGTCCTAGCCTTACCTTAAGCCTAGGGGTGCCCTAGCCTTAGGCTAGGGGAGCCCTAGCATTAGCCTAAACCTAGGGGTGCCCTAGCCAAAGCCTAGAGGTGCCCTAGCCTAAGCCTATGGGTGCCCTAGCCTTAGGCTAGGATAGCCCTAGCCTTAGCCTAAGAATAGGGGTGCTCTAGCCTAAGCCTAGGGGTGCCCTAGCCTAAGCCTTTGGGTGCCCTAGCCTAAGCCTAGGGATGCCGTAGCCTAAGCCTAGGGGTGTCCTGGCCTTAGGCTAAGGGAGCCCTAGCCTTAGCCTAAGCCTAGGGGTGCCCTAGCCAAGTTAGGGGTGCCCTTGCCTAAGCTTAGTGGTTCCCTAGCCTTAGGCTAGGGGAGCCCTACCCTAAGCCTAAGCCTAGGGGAGCCCCAGCCTAAGCCTTGGAGTGCCCTAGCCTAAGCCTAGGGGTGCCCTAGCCTTAGGCTAGGGGAGCCCTAGCTTTAGCCTAAGCCTAGGGGTGCCCTAGCCTAAGCCTAGGAGTGCCCTAGCCTAAGCCTAGGGGTGCCCTAGCCATATGCCAGGGGATCCCTAGCCCTAGCCTAAGCCTAGGAGTTCCCTAGCCTAAGTGTAGGTGTGCCCTAGCCTGAACCTATGGGTGCCCTAGCCTTAGCCTAAGCCTAGGGGTGCCCTAGCCTAAGCCTAGGGGTACCCTAGCCTAAGCCTAGGGGTGCCCTAGCCTTAGGCTGGGAGCCCTAGCCTTAGGCTGGGAGCCCTAGCCTTAGCCTAAGCCTAGGGGTCCACTAGCCTAAGCCTAGGGGTGCCCTAGCCTAAGCCTAGGGGTGCCCTAGCCTTAGGCTAGGGGAGCCCTAGCCAAAGACAAGGGGTGCCCTTGCCTAAATCTAGGGGTGCCCTAGCCTTAGGCTAGGGGTTCGCTAGCCAAGGCCTAGGGGTGTTGTAGCCTAAGCATAGGGGTGCCCTAGCCTTTAGCTAGGGGAGCCCTAGCCTTAGCCTAATCCTAGGGGTGCCCTAGCCTAAGCCTAGGGGTGCCCTAGCCTAAGCCTATGGGTGCCCTAGCCTTAGGCTAGGGGAGCCCTAGATTTAGCCTAAGCCTAGGGGTGCCCTAGCCTAAGCCTAGGCTTGCCCTTGCCTAAGCCTAGGGGTGCCCTAGCCTAAGCATAGGGGAGCCCTAGCCTTAGGCTAGGGGAGCCCTAGCCTTAGCCTAAGACTAGGGGTGCCCTAGCCTAAGTCTAGGGGTGGCCTAGCCTAAGCCTAGGGCTGCCGTATCCTAAGCCTAGGGGTGCCCTAGCCTAAGCCTAGGGCTGCCCTTGCCAAAGCCTAGGCGTGCCCTAGACTTAGCTAGGGAAACCCTAGCTTTAGCCTAAGCCTAGGGTGCCCTAGCCTCAGCCTAGGGGTGCCATAGCCTAAGCCTAGGGCTGCCCTAGCCTACGCCTAGGGGTGCCCTAGCCTAAGCCTAGGGGTGCCCAAGCCTAAGCCTAGGGGTACCCTAGCCTTAGGCTAGGAGAGCCCTAGCCTTAGCCTAAGCCTAGGGGTGCCCTAGCCAAGCCTTGGGGTGCCCTAGCCTAAGCCTAGAGGTGCCCTAGCCTTAGGCTAGGGGAGCCCTAACCTTAGCGTAAGCCTAGGGGTGCCTTAGCCTAAGCCTTGGGGTGCCCTAGCCTAAGCCTAGGGGTGCCCTGGCCTAAGCCTAGGGGTGCCCTAGCCTTAGGCTAGGGCAGCCCTAGCCTTAGCTTAATTCTAGGGGTGCCCTTGCCTAAGCCGAGGAGTGCACTAACCTAAGCCTAGAAGTTCCCTATCCTAAGCCTAGGGGTGCCCTTGCCAAAGCCTAGGCGTGCCCTAGCCTTAGGCTCAGGGAGCCTTAGCCTTACCCTAAGCCTACGGGTGCCCTAGCTTAAGCCTAGATGTGCCCTAGCCTAAGCCTAGGGGTGCCCTAGTCTTAGGCTAGGGTAACCCTAGCTTTAGCCTAAGCCTAGGGTGCCCTAGCCTCAGCCTAGGGGTGCCCTAGCCTCAGCCTAGGGTTGCCCTAGCTTAAGCCTAGGGGTGCCCTAGCCTAAGCCTAGGGGTGCCCTAGCCTAAGCCTAGGGGTGCCCTAGCTTAAGCCTAGGGGTGCCCTAGCCTAAGCCTAGGGGTGCCCTAGCCTTAGGCTAGGGGAGCCCTAGCCTTAGCCTAATCCTAGGACTGACCTAGCTTAAGCCTAGCGGTGCCCGAGCCTAAGCTTAGGGCTGCCCAAGCCTAAGCCTAGGGGTGCCCTAGCCTAAGCCTAGGGGTGCCCTAGCCTAGGCCTAGGGGTGCACTAGCCTAAGCCTAGGGGTGCCCTAGCCTAAGCCTAGGGATACCCTAGCCTTAGGCTAGGAGAGCCCAGACTTAGCTTAAGCCTAGGGGTGCCCTAGCCTAAGACTAGGCGTGCCCTAGCCTAAGCCTAGGGTTGCCCTACCCTAAGCCTAGGGGTGCCCTAGCCTAAGCCTATGGGTATCCTAGCCTAAGCCTAGGGGTGTCCTATCCTAAGCCTAGGGGTGCCCTAGCCTACGCCTAGGGGTGCCCTAGCCTTAGCATAGGGGTGCTCTAAACTAAGCCTAGGCGTTCCCTACCTAAGCTTAGGGTTGCACTAGCCTAAGCTTAGGGGAGCCCTAGCCTAAGCCTAGGGGTGCCCTAGCCTTAGGCTAGGTAAGCCCTAGCCTTAGCCTAAGCCTAGGGGTAGCCTAGCCTAAGCTTAGGGGTGCCCTAGCCTAAGCCTAGGGGTGCCTTAGCCTTAGTCTAGGGGATCCCTAGACTTAGCCTAAGCCTAGGGGAGCCCTAGCCTAAGCCTAGGGGTGCCCTAGCCTAAGCCTAGGGGTGCCCTTGCCTTAGGCTAGGGGAGCCTAAGCCTTAGCCTAATCCTAGGGGTGACCTAGCGTAAACCTAGGGGTGTCCTAGCCTAAGCCTAGGGCTGCCCTAGCCTAAGCCTAGGGGTGCCCTAGCCTAAGCCTAGGGTTGCCCTAGCCTACACCTATCGGTGCCCTAGCCTAAGCCTAGGGGTACCCTAGCCTTAGGCTATGAGAGCCCTAGCCTTAGCCTAAGCCTAGGGGTGCCCTAGCTAAGCCTAGGGGTGCCCTAGCCTAAGCCTAGAGGTGACCTAGCCTTAGGCTACGGGAGCCATAACCTTAGCGTAAGCCTAGGGGTGCCTTAACTTAATCCTAGGGGTGCCCTAGCGTAAGCCTAGGAGTGCACTAGCCTAAGCCTAGAAGTTCCCTATCCTAAGCCTAGGGGTGCCCTAGCCTTAGGCTAGGGGAGCCCTAACCTTAGCCTAAGCCTACGGGTGCCGTAGCTTAAGCCTAGGGGTGCCCTAGCCTAAGCCTTGGGGTGCCCTAGTCTTAGGCTAGGGGAGCCCTAGCCTTAGCCTAAACCTAGGGGTGCCCTAGCCTTAGGCTAGGGTAACCCTAGCCTTAGTCTAAATCTAGGGTGCCCTAGCCTCAGCCTAGGGGTGCCCTAGCCTCAGCCTAGGGTTGCCCTAGCCTAAGCCTAGGGGTGCCCTAGCCTAAATCTAGGGGTGCCCTAACCTAAGCCTAGTGGTGCCTTAGCCTAAGCCTAGGGGTGACCTCGCCTTTTCCTAAGACTAGGGGTGCCCTAGTCTAAGCCTAGGGGTGCCCTAGCCTGAGCCTAAGGGTGCCGTAGCCTTAGGCTAGGGGAGCCCTAGCCTTAGCCTAAGTCTAGGGGTGCCCTAGTCTAAGCCTAGGGGTGCCCTACCCTGAGCCTAGGGGTGCCCTAGTCTGAGGCTAGGGGAGCCCTAGCCTTAGCCTAAGCCTACGGGTGCCCTATCCTAAGCCTAGGGTTGCCCAAGCCTAAGCATAGGGGTGCCCTAGCCTAAGCCTAGGGTTGCCCTGGCCTAAGCCTAGGGGTGCCCTAGCCTTAGGCTAGGGGAGCCCTAGCCTTAGGTTAGGGGAGCCCTAGCCTTAGCCTAAGCCTAAGGGTGCCCAAGCCTAAGCCTAGGGGTGCCCTAGCCTAAGCCTAGGGGTGCCCTAGCCTAAGCCTAGGGGTGCCCTAGCTTAAGCCTAGGGGTGCCCTAGCCTAAGCCTACGGGTGTCCTAGCCTAAGCCTAGGGGTTCCCTAGCCTAAGCCTAGGGGTGCCCTAGCCTTAGTCTAGGGGAGCCCTAGCCTTAGCCTAAGCCTTGGGGCGCCCTAGCCTAAACCTAGGGGTGCCCTAGCCTAAGCCTATGGGTGCCCTAGCCTAAGACTAGGGGTGCCCTAGCCTAAGAATAGGTGTGTCTTAGCCTAAGGCTAGGGGTGCCCTACCCTTAGTCTAGTGGAGCCCTAGCCTTAGCCTAAGCCTAGGGGTGCCCTATCCTACGTCTAGGGGTGCCCTAGCCTAAGCCTAGGGGTGCCCTAGTCTAAGCCTAGGGTTGCCCTAGCCTTAGGGTAGGGGAACCTTAGCCTTAGTCCAAGCTTATGGGTGCCCTAGCCTAAGCCTTGGGGTGCCCTAGCCTAAGCCTAGGGGTGCCCTAGCCTAAGTCTAGTGGTGCCCTAGCCTAAGCCTAGGGGTGCCCTAGCCTAAGCCTAGGGGAGCCCTAGCCTAAGCCTAGGGATGCCCTAGCCTTAGCGTAGGGGAGCCTTAGCCTTATTCCAAGCCTAGGCGTGCCCTAGCCTCAGCCTAGGGGTGCCGTAGCCTTAGCCTAATCTATGGGGTGACCTAGCGAAAGCCTAGGGGTGCCCTAGCCTAAGCCAAGGGCTGCCCTAGCCTAAGCCTAGGGGTGACATAGCCTAAGCCTAGGGCTGCCCTAGCCTAAGCCTAGGTGTACCCTAGCCTTAGGCTAGGAGAGCCCTAGCCTTAGCCTATGCCTAGGGGTGTCCTAGCCAAGCCTAGGGGTGCCCTAGCCTAAGCCTAGAGGTGCCCTAGCCTTAGGCTAGGGGAGCCCTACCCCTAGCGTAAGCCTAGGGGTGCCTTAGCCTAAGCCTTGGGGTGCCCTAGCCTAAGCCTATGGGTGCCGTAGCCTAAGCCTAGGGGTGCCTTAGCCTTAGGCTAGGGGAGCCCTAGCCTTAGCTTAATCCTAGGGGAGCCCTTGCCTAAGCCGAGGAGTGCACTAGCCTAAGCCTAGAAGTTCCCTATCCTAAGCCTAGGGGTGCCCTTGCAAAAGCCTAGGCGTGCCCTAGCCTTAGGCTAGGGGAGCCCTTGCCTTAGCCTAAGCCTACGGGTGCCCTAGCTTAAGCCTAGGGGTGCCCTAGCCTAAGCCTAGGGGTGCCCTAGTCTTAGGCTAGGGGAGACCTTGCCTTAGCCTAAACCTAGGGGTGCCCTAGCCTTAGGCTAGGGTAACCCTAGCTTTAGCCAAAGTCTAGGGTGCCCTAGCCTCAGCCTAGTGGTGCCCTAGCCTCAGCCTAGGGGTGCCCTAGCCTTAGGCTAGGGGAGCCCTAGCCCTAGCCTAATCCAGGGCTGACCTAGCTTAAGCCTAGGGGTGCCCTAGCCTAAGCCTAGGGCTGCCCAAGCCTAAGCCTAGGGGTGCCCTAGCCTAAGCCTAGGGCAGCCCTAGCCTAGGCCTAGGGGTGCCCTAGCCTAAGCCTAGGGGTGCCCTACCCTAAGCCTAGGGGTGCCCTACTCGAAGCCTAGGGGTGCCCTAGCCTAAGCCTAAGGGTGCCCTAGTGTTAGGCGAGGGGAGCCCTAGCCTTAGCCTAAGCCTAGGGGTGCCCTAGCCTAAGCCTAGGGGTGCCCTAGCCTAAGCCTAGTGTGCCCTAGCCTTAGGCTAGGGGAGCCCTAGCCTTAGCCTAAGCCTAGGGGTGTCCTAGCCTAAGCCTAGGGGTGCCCTAGCCTTAGGCTAGGGAATTCCTATCCTTAGCCTAAGCCTAGGGTTGCCCTAGCCTAAGCCTAGGGGTGCCCTAGCCTAACCCTAGGGGTGCCCTAGCCTTAGGCTAGGGGAGTACAGCCTTAGCCTAAGCCTAGGGGTGCCCTAGCCTAAGCCTAGGCATGCCCTAGCCTAAGCCTAGGCGTGCCCTACCCTAAGCCTAGGGGTGCCCTACCCTAAGCCTAGGGGTGCCCTAGCCTAAGCCTAGGGGTGCAATAGGGTTAGGCTAGGGGAGCCCAAGCCTTAGCCTAAGCATAGGGGTGCCCTAGCCTAAGCCTAGGGGTGCCTTAGCCTAAGCCTAGGGGTGTGCTAGCCTAAGCTTAGGGGTGTCCTAGCCTAAGCCAAGAGGTGCCCTAGCCTTAGGCTAGGGGAGCCCTATCCTTAGCCTAAACCTAGGGGTGCCAGAGCCTTAGCATAGTGGTGCCCTAGCCTTAGCCTAGGGGTGTCCTAGCCAAAGCCTAGGGGTGCCCTAGCCTAAGCCTAAGGGTGCCCTAGCCTAAGCATAGGGGTGTCGTATCCTAAGCCTAGGGGTGCCCTAGCCTTAGGCTAGGGGAGCCCTAGCGTTAGCCTAAGCCTAGGGGTGCCCCAGTCTAAGCCTAGGGGTGCCCTAGCCTACGTCTAGGGGTGCCCTAGCCTAAGCATAGGGGTGCTCTAAACTAAGCCTAGGCGTTCTCTACCTAAGCTTAGGGGTGCCCTAGCCTAAGCCTAGGGGAGCCCTAGCCTAAGCCTAGGGTTGCCCTAGCTTTAGGCTAGGGAAGCCCTAGCCTTAGCCTAAGCCTATGTGTGCCCTAGCCTAAGCCTAGGGGTGCCCTAGCCTAAGCCTAGGCGTGCCCTAGCCTAAGCCTAAGGGTGCCTTAGCCTTAGGCTAGGGGATCCATAGCCTTAGTCTAAGCCTAGGGGAGCCCTAGCCTAAGCATAGGGGTGCCCTTGCCTTAGGCTAGGGGAGCCCTAGCCTTAGCCTAATCCTAGGGGTGACCTAGCGTAAGCCTAGTGGTGCCCTAGCCTAAGCCTAGGGGTGCCCTAGCCTAAGCCTAGGGTTGCCCTAGCCCACGACTATGGGTGCCCTAGCCTAAACCTAAACCTAGGGGTGCCCTAGCCTTAGGCTAGGGTAACCCTAGCCTTAGCCTAAACCTAGGTTGCCCTAGCCTCAGCCTAGGGATGCCCTAGCCTCAGCCTAGGGGTGCCGTAGCATAAGCCTAGGTGTGCCCTAGCCTAAATCTAGGGGTGCCCTAGCCTAAGCCTAGTTCTGCCTTAGCCTAAGCCTAGGGGTGACCTCGCCTTAGCCTAAGCCTAGGGGTGCCCTACCCTAAGCCTAGGGGTGCTCTAACCTAAGCCTAGGCGTTCCCTACCTAAGCTTAGGGATGCCCTAGCCTAAGCCTAGGGGTGCCGTAGCCAAAGCCTAGGGATGCCCTAGCCTAAGCCTAGTGGTGCCCTAGCCTAAGCCTAGGGATGCCCTTGCCTAAACCTAGGGGTACCATAGCCTTAGGCTAGCTGAGCCCTAGGCTTAGCCTAAGCCTAGGGATGCCCTAGCCTAAGATTAGGGGTAACCTAGCCTAAGCCTAGGGGTTCCCTACCCTAAGCCTAGGGGTTCCCTAGCCTTAGGCTAGGGGAGCCCTAGCCTTAGCCTAAGCCTAGGGGTGCCCTAGCCTAAGCCCAGGGGTGCCCTAGCCTGAGCCTAGGGGTGCCCTAGCGTGAGCCTACGGGTGTCCTAGCCTGAGGATAGGGGAGCTCTAGCGTTAGTCTAGCCTAGGATTGCGCTAGCCTAAGCCTAGGGGTGTCATAGCCTGAGTCTAGGGGTGCACTAGCCTGAGGCTTGGGGAGCCGGAGCTTTAGCCTAAGCCTAGGGGAGCCCTAGGTAAAGCCTAGGGGTGCCCTAGCCTAAGCCTAGGGGTGCCCTAACCCAAGCCTAGGGGTGCCCTAGCTTAAGCCTAGGGGTGCCCTAGCCTAAGCCTAGTGGTGCCTTAGCCTAAGCCTAGGGGTGACCTCGCCTTACCCTAAGCTAGGGGTGCCCTAGCCTAAGCCTAGGGGTGCTCTAACCTAAGCCTAGGCGTTCCCTACCTAAGCTTAGGGATGCCCTAGCCTAAGCCTAGGGGTGCCCTACACTAAGCCTAGGGGTGCCCTAGCCTAAGCCTAGGGGTGCCCTAGTCTTAGGCTAGGGGAGACCTTGCCTTAGCCTAAACCTAGGGGTGCCCTAGCGTTAGGCTAGGGAAACCCTAGCTTTAGCCTAAGCCTTGGGTGCCCTAGGCTCAGCCTAGGGGTGCCCTAGACTGAGCCTAATCCTAGGGTTGATCTAGCTTAAGCCTAGGGGTGCCCTAGCCTAAGCCTAGGGCTGACCAAGCCTAAGCCTAGGGGTGCCCTAGACTAAGCCTAGGGCTGCCCTAGACTAAGCCTAGGGGTGCCCTAGCCTAACCCTAGTGGTGCCATAGCCTAAGCCTGGGGGTACCCTAGCCTTAGGCTAGGAGAGCCCAGCCTTAGCCTAAGCCTAGCGGTGTCCTAGCCTAAGCCTAGGGATGCCCTAGCCTAAGCCTAGGGGAGCCCTACCCTAAGCCTAGGGGTGCCCTACTCTAAGCCTAGGGTTGCCCTAGCCTAAGCCTAAGGGTGCACTACTGTTAGGCTAGGGTAGCCCTAGCCTGAGCCTAAGCCTAGGGGTGCCCTAGCCTAAGCCTAGGGGTGCCGTAGCCTAAGCCTAGTGTGCCCTAGCCTTAGGCTAGGGGAGCCCTAGCCTTAGCCTAAGCCTAGGGGTGTCCTAGCCTAAGCCTAGGGGTGCCCTAGCCTTAGGCTAGGGAAGCCCTATCCTTAGCCTAAGTCTAGGGTTGCCCTAGCCCAAGCCTATGGGTGCCCTAGCCTAAGCCTAGGGGCGCCCTAGCCTAAGCCTAGGGTTTCCCTAGCCTAAGCCTACGGGTGCCCTAGCCTAACCCTAGGGGTGCCCTAGCCTTAGGCTAGGGGAGCACAGACTTAGCCTAAGCCTATGGGTTCCCTAGCATAAGCCTAGGGGTGCCCAACCCTAAGCCTAGGGGTGCCCTACCCTAAGCCTAGGGGTGCCCTAGCCTAAGCCTAGGGATGCCTTAGGGTTAGGCTAGGGGAGCCCTAGCCTTAGCCTAAGCATAGGGGTGCCCTAGCCTAAGCCTAGGGGTGCCCTAGCCTAGGCTAGTGGAGCCCTAGCCTTAGCCTAAGCCTAGTGGTGCCCTAGCCTAAGCCGACGGGTGCCCTAGCCTAAGCCTAGGGGTTCCCTAGTCTAAGCCTAGGGGTGCCCTAGCCTTAGGCTAGGGGAGCCCTAGCCTTAACCTAAGCTTAGGGGTGCCCTAGGCTAAGTTTAGGGGTGCCCTAGCCTTAGGATAGAGGAGCCCTAGCCTTAGCCTAAGCCTAGGGGTGCCCTAGCCTAAGCCTAGGGGTGCCCTAGCCTGAGCCTAGGGTTGCCCTAGCCTGAGCCTACGGGTGTCCTAGCCTGAGGATAGGGGAGCTCTAGCGTTAGTCTAGCCTAGGATTGCCCTAGCCTAAGCCTAGGGGTGTCATAGCCTGAGTTTAGGGGTGCACTAGCCTGAGGCTAGGGGAGCCGTAGCCTTAGCCTAAGCCTAGGGGAGCCCTAGCTAAAGCCTAGGGGTGCCCTAGCCTAAGCCAAGGGGTGCCCTAGCCTTAGGCTTGGGGAGCCCTACCTTTTCCTAAGCCTAGGGGTGCCCTAGTCTAAGCCTAGGGGTGCCATAGCCTGAGCCTAGGCGTGCCGTAGCCTAAGCCTAGGGGTGCCCTAGCCTAAGCCTAGGGGTGCCCTATCCTAAGCCTAGGGGTGCCCTAGCCTAAGCCTAGGGGAGCCCTAGCCTAAGCCTAGGGATGCCCTAGCCTTAGGGTAGGAGAGCCTTAGCCTTAGTCCAAGCCTAGGGGTGCCCTAGCCTCAGCTTAGTGGTGCCCTAGCCCCAGCCTAGGGGTGCCCTAGCCTAAGCCTAAGGGTGCCCTAGCCTAAGCCTAGGGGAGCCCTAGCCTAAGCCTAGGGGTGCCCTAGCCTTAGGGTAGGGGAGCCTTAGCCTTAGTCCAAGCCTAGGGGTGCCCTAGCCTAAGCCTAGGGGTGCCCTATCCTTAGGCTAGGGGAGTCTTCGCCTTAGCCGAAGCCTTGGTGTGCCCTAGCCTAAGATTAGGGGTGCCCTAGCCTAAGTCTAGGGGTGCCCAACCTAAGCCCAGGGGTGCCCTAGCCTAAGCCTAGGGGTCCCCTAGCCTAAGCCTAGGGGTGCCCTAGTCTAAGCCTAAGGGTGCCCTAGCCATAGACTAGGGGAGCCCTAGCCTTAGATTAAGCCTAGGGGTGCCCTAGCCTAAGCCTAGGGGTGCCCTAGCCTAAGCTTAGGAGTGGCCTATCCTAAGCCTAGGGGTGCCCTAGCCTAAGCCTAGGGGTGCCCTAGCCTAAGCTTAGGGGTGCCCTAGCCTAAGGTTAGGGGTGCCCTAGCCAAAGCTTAGGGGTGCCCTAGCCTAAGCCTAGGGTGCCCTAGCCTAAGCCTAGGGGTGCCCTAGCCTTAGGCTAGGGGAGCCCTAGCCTTAGCCTAAGCCTAGGGGTGCCCTAGCCAAAGCCTAGTGGTGCCCTAGCCTAAGCCGACGGGTGCCCTAGCCATAATCTAGGGGTGCCCTAGCCTAAGCTTAGGGGTGCCCTAGCCTTAGGCTAGAGGAGCCCTAGCCTTAGCCTAAGCCTAGGGGTGCCCTAGCCTAAGACTAGGGGTGCCCTAGCCTGAGCCTAGGGTTGCCTTAGCCTGAGCCTACGGGTGTCCTAGCCTGAGGTTAGGGGAGCTCTAGCGTTAGTCTAGCCTAGGATTGCCCTAGCCTAAGCCTAGGGGTGTCATAGCCTGAGTTTAGGGGTGCACTAGCCTGAGGTTAGGGTAGCCGTAGCCTTAGCCTAAGCCTAGGGGAGCCCTAGCTAAAGCCTAGGGGTGCCCTAGCCTAAGCCTAGGGGTGCCCTAGCCTTAGGCTAGGGGAGCCCTAGCCTTTTCCTAAGCCTAGGGGTCCCCTAGTCTAAGCCTCGGGGTGCCCTAGCCTTAGCCTAGGGGTACCCTAGCCTAAGCGTAGGGGTGCCCTATCCTTAGGCTAGGGGAGTCTTCGCCTTAGCCGAAGCCTTGGGGTGCCCTAGCCTAAGCTTAGGGGTGCCCTAGCCTAAGTCTAGGGGTGCCCTAGCCTAAGCCTAGGGGTGCCCTAGCCTAAGCCTAGGGGTGCCCTAGCCTAAGCCTAGGGGTGCCCTAGCCATAGACTAGGGGAGCCCTAGCCTTTGCCTAAGCCTAGGGGTGCCCGAGCCTAAGCCTAGGGGTGCCCTAGCGTAAGCCTAGGTGTGCCCTAGCCTAAGCCTAGGGGTGCCCTAGCCTTAGGCTGGGGAGCCCTAGCCCTAGCCTAAACCTAGGGGTACCCTAGCCTAAGCCTAGGGGTGCCCTAGCTTAAGCCTATGGGTGCCTTAGCCTTAGGCTAGGGGATCCCTAGCCTTAGCCTAAGCCTAGGGGTGCCCTAGCCTAAGTGTAGGGGTGCCCTAGCCTGAGCCTAGGGGTGCCCTAGCCTTAGCCTAGGGGTGCCCTAGCCATAGACTAGGGGAGCCCTAGCCTTTGCCTAAGACTAGGGGTGCCCTAGCCTAAGCCTAGGGGTGCCCTAGCGTAAGCCTAGGTGTGCCCTAGCCTAAGCCTAGGGGTGCCCTAGCCTTAGGCTGGGGAGCCCTAGCCCTAGCCTAAACCTAGGGGTACCCTAGCCTAAGCCTATGGGTGCCCTAGCTTAAGCCTATGGATGCCTTAGCCTTAGGCTAGGGGATCCCTAGCCTTAGCCTAAGCCTAGGGGTGCCCTAGCCTAAGTGTAGGGGTGCCCTAGCCTGAGCCTAGGGGTGCCCTAGCCTTAGCCTAGGGGTGCCCTAGCCTAATCCTAGGATTCCTCTAGCCTTAGCCTAACCTTAGGTGTCCCCTAGCCTTAGCCTAAGCCTAGTGGTGCCCTAGCCTAAGCGTAGGGGTGCCCTAGCCTATGCCTTGGGGTGCCCTAGTCTAAGCCTAAGGGTGCCCTAGCCTTAGACTAGGGGAGCACAGCCTTAGCCTAAGCCTATGGGTTCCCTAACCTAAGCCTAGGGGTGCCCTACCCTAAGCCTAGTGGTGCCCTAGCCTAAGCCTAGGGGTGCCTTAGGGTTAGTCTAGGGGAGCCCTAGCCTTTGCCTAAGCATAGGGGTGCCCTAGCCTAAGCCTAGTGTGCCCTAGCCTTAGGCTAGGGGAGCCCTAGCCTTAGCCTAAGCCTAGGGGTGTCCTAGCCTAAGACTACGGGTGCCCTAGCCTTAGGCTAGGGAAGCCCTATCCTTAGCCTAAGTCTAGGGTTGCCCTAGCCCAAGCCTATGGGCGCCCTAGCCTAAGCCTAGGGTTTCCCTAGCCTTAGGCTAGGGGAGCACAGACTTAGCCTAAGCCTATGGGTTCCCTAGCATAAGCCTAGGGGTACCCTACCCTAAGCCTAGGGGTGCCCTACCCTAAGCCTAGGGGTGCCCTAGCCTAAGCCTAGGGATGCCTTAGGGTTAGGCTAGGGGAGCCCTAGCCTTAGCCTAAGCATAGGGGTGCCCTAGCCTAAGCCTAGGGGTGCCCTAGCCTAGGCTAGTGGAGCCCTAGCCTTAGCCTAAGGCTAGTGGTGCCCTAGCCTAAGCCGACGGGTGCCCTAGCCTAAGCCTAGGGGTTCCCTAGTCTAAGCCTAGGGGTGCACTAGCCTTAGGCTAGGGGAGCCCTAGCCTTAACCTAAGCTTAGGGGTGCCCTAGGCTAAGTTTAGGGGTGCCCTAGCCTTAGGCTAGAGGAGCCCTAGCCTTAGCCTAAGCCTAGGGGTGCCCTAGCCTAAGCCTAGGGGTGCCCTAGCCTGAGCCTATGGTTGCCCTAGCCTGAGCCTACGGGTGTCCTAGCCTGGGGATAGGGGAGCTCTAGCGTTAGTCTAGCCTAGGATTGCCCTAGCCTAAGCCTAGGGGTGTCATAGCCTGAGTTTAGGGGTGCACTAGCCTGAGGCTAGGGGAGCCGTAGCCTTAGCCTAAGCCTAGGGGAGCCCTAGCTAAAGCCTAGGGGTGCCCTAGCCTAAGCCTAGGGGTGCCCTAGCCTTAGGCTTGGGGAGCCCTAGCCTTTTCCTAAGCCTAGGGGTGCCCTAGTCTAAGCCTAGGGGTGCCATAGCCTGAGCCTAGGGGTGCCGTAGCCTAAGCCTAGGGGTGCCCTAGCCTAAGCCTAGGGGTGCCCTATCCTAAGCCTAGGGGTGCCCTAGCCTAAGCCTAGGGGAGCCCTAGCCTAAGCCTATGGATGCCCTAGCCTTAGGGTAGGGGAGCCTTAGCCTTAGTCCAAGCCTAGGGGTGCCCTAGCCTCAGCTTAGTGGTGCCCTAGCCTCAGCCTAGGGGTGCCCTAGCCTAAGCCTAGGGGTGCCCTAGCCTAAGCCTAGGGGAGCCCTAGCCTAAGCCTAGGGGTGCCCTAGCCTTAGGGTAGGGGAGCCTTAGCCTTAGTCCAAGCCTAGGGGTGCCCTAGCCTAAGCCTAGGGGTGCCCTATCCTTAGGCTAGGGGAGTCTTCGCCTTAGCCGAAGCCTTGGTGTGCCTAGCCTAAGATTAGGGGTGCCCTAGCCTAAGTCTAGGGGTGCCCAACCTAAGCCCAGGGGTGCCCTAGCCTAAGCCTAGGGGTGCCCTAGCCTAAGCCTAGGGGTGCCCTAGTCTAAGCCTAAGGGTGCCCTAGCCATAGACTAGGGGAGCCCTAGCCTTAGCCTAAGCCTAGGGGTGCCCTAGCCTAAGCCTAGGGGTGCCCTAGCCTAAGCTTGGAGTGGCCTATCCTAAGCCTAGGGGTGCCCTAGCCTAAGCCTAGGGGTGCCCTAGCCTAAGCGTAGGGGTGCCCTACCCTATGCTTAGGGGTGCCCTAGCCTAAGCTTAGGGGTGCCCTAGCCTATGCCTAGGGTGCCCTAGCCTAAGCCTAGGGGTGCCCTATCCTTAGGCTAGGGGAGCCCTAGCCTTAGCCTAAGCCTAGGGGTGCCCTAGCCAAAGCCTAGTGGTGCCCTAGCCTAAGCCGACGGGTGCCCTAGCCATAATCTAGGGGTGCCCTAGCCAAAGCTTAGGGGTGCCCTAGCCTTAGGCTAGAGGAGCCGTAGCCTTAGCCTAAGCCTAGGGGTGCCCTAGCCTGAGCCTAGGGGTGCCCTAGCCTGAGCCTAGGGTTGCCCTAGCCTGAGCCTACGGGTGTCTTAGCCTGAGGATAGGGGAGCTCTAGCGTTAGTCTAGCCTAGGATTGCCCTAGCCTAAGCCTAGGGGTGTCATAGCCTGAGTTTAGGGGTGCACTAGCCTGAGGCTAGGGGAGCCGTAGCCTTAGCCTAAGCCTAGGGGAGCCCTAGCTAAAGCCTAGGGGTGCCCTAGCCTAAGCCTAGGGGTGCCCTAGCCTTAGGCTAGGGGAGCCCTAGCCTTTTCCTAAGCCTTGGGGTCCCCTAGTCTAAGCCTAGGGGTGCCCTAGCCTAAGCCTAGGGGTTCCCTAGCCTTAGGGTAGGGGAGCCTTAGCCGTAGTCCAAGCCTAGGGGTGCCCTAGCCTAAGCCTAGGGGTGCCCTAGCCTTAGGCTTGGGGAGCCCTAGCCTTTTCCTAAGCCTAGGGGTGCCCTAGTCTAAGCCTAGGTGTGCCATAACCTGAGTCTAGGGGTGCCGTAGCCTAAGCCTAAGGGTGCCCTAGCCTAAGCCTAGGGTTGCCCTATCCTAAGCCTAGGAGTGCCCTAGCCTAAGCCTAGGGGAGCCCTAGCCTAAGCCTAGGGATGCCTTAGCCTTAGGGTAGGGGAGCCTTAGCCTTATTCCAAGCCTAGGGGTGCCCTAGCCTCAGCCTAGTGGTGCCCTAGCCTCAGCCTAGGGGTGCCCTAGCCTAAGCCTAGGGGTTCCCTAGCCTAAGCCTACGGGAGCCCTAGCCTAAGCCTAGGGGTGCCCTAGCCTTAGGGTAGGGGAGCCTTAGCCTTAGTCCAAGCCTAGGGGTGCCCTAGCCTAAGCCTAGGGGTGCCCTATCCTTAGGCTAGGGGAGCCTTCGCCTTAGCCGAAGCCTTGGTGTGCCCCAGCCTAAGATTAGGGGTGCCCTAGCCTAAGTCTAGGGGTGCCCAACCTAAGCCCAGGGGTGCCCTAGCCTAAGCCTAGGGGTGCCCTAGCCTAAGCCTAGGGGTGCCCTAGTCTAAGCCTAAGGGTGCCCTAGCCATAGACTAGGGGAGCCCTAGCCTTAGCCTAAGCCTAGGGGTGCCCTAGCCTAAGCCTAGGTGTGCCCTAGCCTAAGCTTAGGAGTGGCCTATCCTAAGCCTAGGGGTGCCCTAGCCTAAGCCTAGGGGTGCCCTAGCCTAAGCTTAGGGGTGCCCTAGCCTAAGCTTAGGGGTGCCCTAGCCTAAGCTTAGGGGTGCCCTAACCTAAGCCTAGGGTGCCCTAGCCTAAGCCTAGGGGTGCCCTAGCCTTAGGCTAGGGGAGCCCTAGCCTTAGCCTAAGCCTAGGGGTGCCCTAGCCAAAGCCTAGTGGTGCCCTAGCCTAAGCCGACGGGTGCCCTAGCTATAATCTAGGGGTGCCCTAGCCTAATCTTAGGGGTGCCCTAGCCTTAGGCTAGAGGAGCCCTAGCCTTAGCCTAAGCCTAGGGGTGCCCTAGCCTAAGCCTAGGGGTGCCCTAGCCGGAGCCTAGGGTTGCCCTAGCCTGAGCCTACGGGTGTCCTAGCCTGAGGATAGGGGAGCTCTAGCGTTAGTCTAGCCTCGGATTGCCCTAGCCTAAGCCTAGGGGTGTCATAGCCTGAGTTTAGGGGTGCACTAGCCTGAGGCTAGGGGAGCCGTAGCCTTAGGCTAAGCCTAGGGGAGCCCTAGCTAAAGCCTAGGGGTGCCCTAGCCTAAGCCTAGGGGTGCCCTAGCCTTAGGCTAGGGGAGCCCTAGCCTTTTCCTAAGCCTAGGGGTCCCCTAGTCTAAGCCTAGGGGTGCCCTAGCCTAAGCCTAGGGGTTCCCTAGCCTTAGGGTAGGGGAGCCTTAGCCGTAGTCCAAGCCTAGGGGTACCCTAGCCTAAGCGTAGGGGTGCCCTATCCTTAGGCTAGGGGAGTCTTCGCCTTAGCCGAAGCCTTGGGGTGCCCTAGCCTAAGCTTAGGGGTGCCCTAGCCTAAGTCTAGGGGTGCCCTAGCCTAAGCCTAGGGGTGCCCTAGCCTAAGCCTAGGGGTGCCCTAGCCTAAGCCTAGGGGTGCCCTAGCCATAGACTAGGGGAGCCCTAGCCTTTGCCTAAGCCTAGGGGTGCCCTAGCCTAAGCCTAGGGGTGCCCTAGCCTAAGCCTAGGTGTGTCCTAGCCTAAGCCTAGGGGTGCCCTAACCTTAGGCTAGGGAGCCCTAGCCTTAGCCTAAACCTAGGGGTACCCTAGCCTAAGCCTAAGGGTGCCCTAGCTTAAGCCTATGGGTGCCTTAGCCTTAGGTTAGGGGATCCCTAGCCTTAGCCTAAGCCTAGGGGTGCCCTAGCCTAAGTGTAGGGGTGCCCTAGCCTGAGCCTAGGGGTGCCCTAGCCTTAGCCTAGGGGTGCCCTAGCCTAATCCTAGGATTCCTCTAGCCTTAGCCTAACCTTAGGTGTCCCCTAGCCTTAGCCTAAGCCTAGTGGTGCCCTAGCCTAAGCGTAGGGGTGCCCTAGCCTAAGCCTTGGGGTGCCCTAGTCTAAGCCTAAGGGTGCCCTAGCCTTAGACTAGGGGAGCACAGCCTTAGCCTAAGCCTATGGGTTCCCTAACCTAAGCCTAGGGGTGCCCTACCCTAAGCCTAGTGGTGCCCTAGCCTAAGCCTAGGGGTGCCTTAGGGTTAGGCTAGGGGAGCCCTAGCCTTAGCCTAAGCATAGGGATGCCCTAGCCTAAGCCTAGGGGTGCCCTAGCCTAGGCTAGGGGAGCCCTAGCCTTAGCCTAAGCCTAGGGGTGCCCTAGCCAAAGCCTAGTGGTGCCCTAGCCTAAGCCGACGGGTGCCCTAGCATAAGCCTTGGGGTGCCCTAGCCTGAGCCTACAGGTGTCCTAGCCTGAGGATAGGGGAGCTCTAGCGTTAGTCTAGCCTAGGATTGCCCTAGCCAAAACTTAGGGGTGTCATAGCCTGAGTCTAGGGGTGCACAAGCCTGAAGCTAGGGGAGCCGTAGCCTTAGTCCAAGCCTAGGGGTGCCCTAGCCTAAGCCTAGGGGTGCCCTATCCTTAGGCTAGGGGAGTCTTCGCCTTAGCCGAAGCGTTGGGGTGCCCTAGCCTAAGATTAGGGGTGCCCTAGCCTAAGTCTAGGGGTGTCCAACCTAAGCCCAGGGGTGCCCTAGCCTAAGCCTAGGGGTGCCCTCGCCTAAGCCTAGGGGTGCCCTAGTCTAAGCCTAAGGGTGCCCTAGCCATAGACTAGGGGAGCCCTAGCCTTAGCCTAAGCCTAGGGGTGCCCTAGCCCAAGCTTGGGGGTGCCCTAGCCTAAGCCTAGGTGTGCCCTACACTAAGCCTAGGGGTGCCCTAGCCTAAGCCTAAGGGTGCCGTAGCCTAAGCCTAGGGGTGCCCTAGCCTAAGGCTAGGGATGCCCTAGCCAAAGCCTAGGGCTGCCCTACACTAAGCCTAGGGGTGCCCTAGCCTAGGGGTGCCCTAGCTTAGGCTAGCTGAGCCCTAGCCTTAGCCTAAGCCTAGGGGTGTCCTAGCCTAAACCTAGGGGTACCCTAGCCTAAGCCTAGGGGTGCCCTAGCCTAAGCCTAGGGGTGCCCTAGCCTAAGCTTATGGGTGCCCTAGCCTAAGCTTAGGGGTGCCCTAGCCTAAGCCTAGGGGTGCCCTAACCTAAGCCTAGGGGTGCCCTATCCTAAGCTTAGGAATTGCCTATCCTAAGCCTAGGGGTGCCCTAGCCTAAGCCTAGGGGTGCCCTAACCTAAGCCTAGGGGTGCCCTATCCTAAGCTTAGGAATTGCCTATCCTAAGCCTAGGGGTGCCCTAGCCTAAACCTAGGGTTGTCCTAGCCTAAGCCTAGGGGTGCCCTAGCCTTAGGCTAGGGGAGCCCTAGCCTTAGGTTAGGGGAGCCCTAGCCTTAGCCTAAGCCTAAGGGTGCCCTAGCCTAAGCCTAAGGGTGCCCTAGCCTAAGCCTACGAGTGTCCTAGCCTAAGCCTAGGGGTGCCCTAGCCTAAGCCTAGGGGTGCCCTAGCATAAGCCTTGGGGTGCCCTAGCCTGAGCCTACAGGTGTCCTAGCCTGAGGATAGGGGAGCTCTAGCGTTAGTCTAGCCTAGGATTGCCCTAGCCAAAGCTTAGGGGTGTCATAGCCTGAGTCTAGGGGTGCACAAGCCTGAAGCTAGGGGAGCCGTAGCCTTAGTCCAAGCCTAGGGGTGCCCTAGCCTAAGCCTAGGGGTGCCCTATCCTTAGGCTAGGGGAGTCTTCGCCTTAGCCGAAGCGTTGGGGTGCCCTAGCCTAAGATTAGGGGTGCCCTAGCCTAAGTCTAGGGGTGTCCAACCTAAGCCCAGGGGTGCCCTAGCCTAAGCCTAGGGGTGCCCTAGCCTAAGCCTAGGGGTGCCCTAGTCTAAGCCTAAGGGTGCCCTAGCCATAGACTAGGGGAGCCCTAGCCTTAGCCTAAGCCTAGGGGTGCCCTAGCCCAAGCTTGGGGGTGCCCTAGCCTAAGCCTAGGTGTGCCCTACACTAAGCCTAGGGGTGCCCTAGCCTAAGCCTAAGGGTGCCGTAGCCTAAGCCTAGGGGTGCCCTAGCCTAAGGCTAGGGATGCCCTAGCCAAAGCCTAGGGCTGCCCTACACTAAGCCTAGGGGTGCCCTAGCCTAAACCTAGGGGTGCCCTAGCTTAGGCTAGCTGAGCCCTAGCCTTAGCCTAAGCCTAGGGGTGTCCTAGCCTAAACCTAGGGGTACCCTAGCCTAAGCCTAGGGGTGCCCTAACCTAAGCCTAGGGGTGCCCTAGCCTAAGCTTATGGGTGCCCTAGCCTAAGCTTAGGGGTGCCCTAGCCTAAGCCTAGGGGTGCCCTAACCTAAGCCTAGGGGTGCCCTATCCTAAGCTTAGGAATTGCCTATCCTAAGCCTAGGGGTGCCCTAGCCTAAGCCTAGGGGTGCCCTTGCCTAAGCTTAGGGGTGCCCTAGCCTAAGCTTAGGTGTGCCCTAGCCTAAGCCTAGGGTGCCCTAGCCTAAGCCTAGGGGTGCCCTAGCCTTAGGCTAGGGGAGCCCTAGCCTTAGCCTAAGCCTAGGGGTGCCCTAGTCAAAGCCTAATGGTGCCCTAGCCTAAGCCTAGGGGTGCCCTAGCCTAAACCTAGGGTTGCCCTAGCCTAAGCCTAGGGGTGCCCTAGACTTAGGCTGGGGAGCCCTAGCCTTAGGTTAGGGGAGCCCTAGCCTTAGCCTAAGCCTAAGGGTGCCCTAGCCTAAGCCTAAGGGTGCCCTAGCCTAAGCCTACGAGTGTCCTAGCCTAAGCCTAGGGGTGCCCTAGCCTAAGCCTAGGGGTGCCCTAGCCTAAGCCTAGGTGTGTCCTAGCCTAAGGCTAGGGGTGCCCTAGCCTTAGTCTAGTGGTGCCGTAAGCTTAGCCTAAGCCTAGTGGTGCCCTATCCTAAGTCTAGGGGTGACCTAGCCTAAGCCTAGGGGTGCCCTATCCTTAGGCTAGGGGAGTCCTCGCTTTAGCCGAAGCCTTGGGGTGCCCTAGCCTAAGCCTAGGGGTGCCCAGCCTAAGTCTAAGGGTGCCCTAGCCTAAGCCTAAGGGTACACTGTCCTTAGGCTAGGGGAGCCCTAGCCTTAGCCTAAGCCAAGGGGTGCCCCATTCTAAGCCTAGGAGTGCCCTAGCCTACGTCTAGGGGTGCCCTAACCTAAGCTTAGTGGTTACTTACCTAAGCCTAGGGGTGCCCTAGCCTTAGGCTAGGGAAGCCCTAGCCTTAGCCTAAGCCTAGGGGTGCCCTAGCCTAAGCCTAGGGGTGCCCTAGTCTAAGCATATGGGTGCCCTAGCCTAAGCCTAGGGGAGCCCTAGCCTAAGCATAGGGGTGCCCTAGCCTTAGGGTAGGGGAGCCTTAGCCGTAGTCCAAGCCTAGGGGTGCCCTAACCTAAGCCTAGGGGTGCCCTATCCTAAGGCTAGGGGAGTCTTCGCCTTAGCCGAAGCCTTGGGGTGCCCTAGCCTAATCTTAGGGGTGCCCTAGCCTAAGTCTAGGGGTGCCCTAGCCTAAGCCTAGGTGTGCCCTAGCCTAAGCCTAGGGGTGCCCTAGCCTAAGCCTAGGGGTGCCCTAGTCTAAGCTTAAGGGTGCCCTAGCCATAGACTAGGGGAGCCCTAGCTTTGCCTAAGCCTAGGGGTGCCCTAGCCTAAGCCTAGGGGTGCCCTAGCCTAAGCCTAGGTGTGCCCTAGCCTAAGCCTAGGGGTGCCCTAGCCTTAGGCTGGGGAGCCCTAGCCTTAGCCTAAACCTAGGGTACCCTAGCCTAAGCCTAGGGGTGCCCTAGCTTAAGCCTATGGGTGCCTTAGCCTTAGGCTAGGGGATCCCTAGCCTTAGCCTAAGCCTAGGGGTGCCCTAGCCTAAGTGTACGGGTGCCCTAGCCTGAGCCTAGGGGTGCCCTAGCCTTAGCCTAGGGGTGCCCTAGCCTAAGCCTAGGATTCCTCTAGCCTTAGCCTTACCTTAGGTGTCCCCTAGCCTTAGCCTAAGCTGAGGGGTGCCCTAGCCTAAGCCTTGGGGTGCCCTAGTCTAAGCCTAAGGGTGTCCTAGCCTTAGACTAGGGGAGCACAGCCTTAGCCTAAGCCTATGGGTTCCCTAACCTAAGCCTAGGGGTGCCCTACCCTAAGCCTAGGGGTGCCCTAGGCTAAGCCTAGGGGTGCCTTAGGGTTAGGCTAGGGGAGCCCTAGCCTTAGCCTAAGCATAGGGGTGCCCTAGCCTAAGCCTAGGGGTACCCTAGCCTAGGCTAGGGGAGCCCTAGCCTTAGCCTAAGCCTAGGGGTGCCCTAGCCAAAGCCTAGTGGTGCCCTAGCCTAAGCCGACGGGTGCTCTAGCATAAGCCTAGGGGTGCCCTAGCCTGAGCCTAGGGGTTCCCTAGCCTGAGCCTACGGGTGTCCTAGCCTGAGGATAGGGGAGCTCTAGCGTTAGTGTAGCCTAGGATTGCCCTAGCCAAAGCTTAGGGGTGTCATAGCCTGAGTCTAGGGGTGCACTAGCCTGAAGCTAGGGGAGCCGTAGCCTTAACCTAAGCCTAGGGGAGCCCTAGCTAAAGCCTAGGGGTGCCCTAGCCTAAGCCTAGGGGTGCCCTAGCCTAAGCCTAGGGGTGCCCTAGCCAACTGGCCTAGAATTTTTCAACTTGTACAGATCAATGATAGATTTGGTAGGTTTCTCATTTATTTCACTCCTAGGGACACTCTGCTTAGGTATCCAATGCCATACAAATCAGGCTATTCTGTTACTACTTTGACTCTGCTAACCATTTGGCAACCACACCCAACTTGTCTCTGTTAAATGCTACTGCTTACCGCCTACTACCATGGGACCCAATCAGCCATGTTATGTGCAAACGTCTTAATTAGGGTATTTTCCACTGTCAAAACTGGCTCAAAATAAAATATCAATCACAGCAGTCTTTAGAGATACTTATGATCCCTTCAGAAATTTGTTTCCCACTGAGAGAAAAGGTGTGTCCTCAGTGCATTCCATTTGTGAGTCTATGGGTCTGCCCTGAAACACGCCCATTCCCTTAATCCTCTAAAGTATACCAAGCTAGGTCTGGTACTTCAACTTAACTTGCTCTAAGCCACTGCAGAAGCTTTGCTTCAGTAAACCAAACAGATAAACTATTAGATTCTGTCCTAACGTCTGGTGCTGAAACACTGACTGAAGGATCAGTGCTTAGTTGGTCCACGTCAACACATTCAGACTGATGCAACCGTTCGCTCCTTGCATCATCATCTCACTCCCGCACACATTCCTCGGGTCTCTGCCTGTACATACTAGAAAATGCTAGCAGTCCTTTAAGAGGATAGCACAGCTCTTTCTGGATCAATATTTGGAGGTCACCTTTGGGATTACTGAGACAAGTTTAGAGGCAGTGTCGAAGCAGGCATGAGTGTCGAAGGTGTTTCCCAGCAAGTGTCAGCATTATCTTGCAAGGCATCTGCTGCAGGGAATGCTCCAGATACAACTCGAGGTTCCCTATCAGCAGGGAAAGTTGGGCTAAGCACAAGTGCAGGTGGAGGGGACAATGGCTTTACTAATGATGGATTAAACTCTTCAGATGTGAGTGGTAGTGTTGTTGGCTGAAGTAACTCAATGGCATGTCAAGGATCCATGTTCTGATATTTCTGAGAATAATCTTTCCGTGTGTCCCTATGATGGTTCGATTTTATATCAGTTTGATGCATCTGTGTGAAAGTATGGGTAGAGTTCAATCTCAATAAGGCCCTCTCCTTGGAGGAGGTGCCCAATTTAGAGAGATGCCATGGACAACTTTCCTTCCCTCTCCCTCCATCCTGCTTACCTTGATTCTGCATCTCTAGGATTCATGGCCGAGCCGGCCTGCTGATCATAGGAGCTGCAGTGCCCTGCCCTCTTCCTGCTGACCTTACATCCAGATGCTCTTGCCCCTACTGGCCTGTGATTTTCCCGATTCCTGCTTTGCCTTTGCTTCATTGGCTGGAAGCTGGGTGAGTCTAAAGGGGACTTCATCTAGCATCTGACCCATGGACTTGAGTTGAACTGGGCTGGGCTTCCTGATGTAAATTTATTTTTGCTATAAAGTTATTTGAGTGTAGTTTGATTTATTTCTCTAGAAAACTCAGCGTAGCACAGTCCTCTCCACCGTAACTTTCAGGTTCCCATTTAGTCCCAATCCATGCTCTCCTATTAACATCAGAAATCATTCTAAGTAGAGGGTTCAGTTAGTGTTGTAATTCAGCCACTCTTTTTTTTTTTTTTAGATTTAGTACTTTTTAAAAAAAACATTTTATTAGGGGTTCATACAACTCTTATCACAACCCATACATATACATACATCAATTGTAAAAGCACATCTATACATTATTTGCCCTAATCATTTTCAAAGCATTTGCTCTCCACTTAAACCCTCTGCATCAGGTCCTCTTTTTTTCCCCCCTCCATCCCCGCTCCTCCCTCCCTCATGAGCCCTTGATAATTTATAGATTGTTATTTTGTCATATCTTGCCCTATCCAGAGTCTACCGCCCCCCCCCCCTTCTCTGCCGTCCATCTCCCAGGGAGGAGGTCACATGTGGATCCCTGTAATCAGTTCCCCCTTTCCAACCCACTCACCCTCCACTCTCCCAGCATCGGCCCTCACACCCCTGGTCCTGAAGGTATCATCCACCCTGGATTCCCTGTGCCTCCAGCCCTCATATGCACCAGTGTACAACCTCTGCCCTATCCAGTCCTGCAAGGTAGAATTCGGATCATGGTAGGTGGCGGGAGGAAGCATCCAGGATCTGGGGGAAAGCTGTGTTCTTCATCGGTACTACATCGCACCCTGACTGACCCATCTCCTCTCCTAAACCCCTCTATGAGGGGATCTCCAGTGGCCGACAAATGGGCTTTGGGTCTCCACTCTGCACTTCCCCCTTCATTCACTATGGTGTGTGTGTGTGTATATATATATATATATATATTGCATGATGCCTTATACCTGGTTCCTTTGGCACCTCGTGATTGCACAGGCTTGTGTGCTTCTTCCATGTGGCCTTTATTGCTTCTGAGCTAGATGGCCGCTTGTTCACCTTCAAGCCTTTAAGACCCCAGACACTATCTCTTTCGATAGTTGGGCACCATCAGCTTTCTTCGCCACATTTGCTTATGCACCTGTTTGTCTTCGGTGATTGTATCATGGAGGTGTGCAGCCAATGATTTGAGTTTTTGTTCTTTGATATCTGTTCCCTTCGGGACCATGCAATCACACAGGCTGGTGTGTTCTTCCATGTGGGCTTTGTTGCTTCTGAGCTAGATGGCCGCTTGTATATCTTCAAGCCTTTAAGACCCCAGACACTATCTCTTTTGATAGCCGGGCACCATCAGCTTTCTTCACATTTACTTGTTCACCCGCTTTGGCTTCAGCAGTTGTGTCGGGAGGGTGAGCATCACAGAGTGCCAATTTAATAAAAGAAAGTATTCATACATTGAGGGAGTGCTACTATCTACTTTTTTGCGACACTTCGCTGTAGTACCTTTATCTTTAGTGACCATTTCATGAAGGTGAGTACTGAGCAGGGCCATGATAATTCTTTTTAAGTGTGAGCCCCCAAACCATTCCTGAATCTATGCTTTTTAAAAAATTTGCTAACTTAGGAGTTAATACAAATGTCATATTATTCCATAGTTCAATCACATCAAACAGAATTGTAAAATTGCTGCCACAATCAGTCTCCACACATACATTTCCCTCCTAGACTACTTGACATCATCTCCCTCTTACTTCCCCCGACCCTCTTTATCCTCGCCCCCCCAAACTATTGTTATATTTTCTTTCTCAAAGTCTCTGGGTCTCATTTACTAAAAAGCAGAAACAAATAACAGCTTCAAGAAAGTGACCCCCATGGTGCTGCACCCCTGAGACACACCTTAATATACCCAAGCACATGCAACACACAGTAGAGGGGCTGTCACAAGATTTCCAGAATACTAGATATCTTAACCCAGCATAAAGGGGGTTGATGTAACATGACCTTATTTGTCCACCAACCATCAGTACACCACTCTTGGTACAGCTGTTTTCTGCTTCCTCAGGCACCATGTATTTCCCGCTTAAGTCCTCATGTTACAAGTGTGTCTGAGGTAGAGTCTAGTTCACCCAGTGGGATTCCCATATGGGGCTCACTGATGTAGCCTCTGGAGCATGCATGCACCCCAAAGATCCAGGATTTGTTGTCCCAGCATTTTATGGCACCTGGTCTGCTTTCCTGGGATACCCCCCCCAGATGCCCTACACCAGTTCTGCCCACCCATTGCATGCCACTGAAGACACCTCCCATTTATTGTTGCCAAGAGCATCCTCAGTCTTTTGTCCCCCACCTGGAGGTTAGCTCTCCCTCCCCTCCCTTCAACAGGCATGCACCTATGTACCCCCAAATTTGACCATTTCCTTTCATCTCCTGTGCGGCACCTCTCATCAGTAAACCCCATTCCTCCGACGGGGCTACCTCCCTCTCTGGGAGACCTCACCACAGATCTAAATGGCTACTATTCAGCGAACAGCCACTACCCCCTCGCACCCTCCATTTGATCCCAGCTGTCGTGAGGTGACCTCCGGCCAAGTGACCTACACTATACTCACCAGGAGCAGATGATGTGTAGGTCATTGGCACTGGTCCAGCTCGTTAGCGGCCTGTCTGACCCCAGCCAGACGACTGCATGGCCTGCACGCTTGAGCTTGCGCCCCTTCTGCTGCTTGTTCCTGCTGCTCTGGACTCACACAGTGCTTGTCCTTTCGTGCTTCACTCGCTTCCCTCAGCATGTCTTCCAGAGCCCTCCACGACGTGAGGGGTCTCATTGCTGTTCTTCAGGCATGCGCAGTACTCATCATGTTTATGTACCAGAGGTTTTTTATCCATTGTTGGGAATGGAGGCCGCTTCTAGCAATTGTGAGCTGTGCTGTGATGAACATGGGGGAGCAAATGTCTGCTTATGATGTTTTTTATTTCTTTGGGGTATATGTTCAGTAATGGTATTGCTGGATCATATGGTAGTTCAGTTGCCATCTGTTCTAGGTATCGCCATACTGCCTTCCTGAGTGTCTGTACATATTTACAAGTCCACCAGCAGAGGATAAGAGTTCCTATCTCACCACACACTCTCCAACATTTGCTGTTCTCAGCTTTTTTACTTTAACTGGGCTACAGTTATGGGTGTTAGGTGGTATCTCATGGTTGCTTTGACTTGCATTTCCTGGATAGCTAATGACTGAGAGAACTTACTCATATGTTTATTAGTTATTCACGTATCATCCTTTGTGAATCATCTGCTCCGGTCCTTTGCCCACTTTTTCATAGGGCTACTAGTTTGTTTTTCTTGCCACCTTGTAAATTCTGTAGATTTTAGTAATTAGTCCTTTGTTATGTCATTACTAAATATCTTTTCCCAGTCTATGGGTCTTTTTACTCTTTCAATGAAGTCTTTTAATGTATGCAAGTTTTTTATTTTTTAATATGTCCCACTATTTTGTTTTCTATGGATTGTGTCAGCTTTGTTATTTCTGATAGCCCATCTACTGCACTAGGGTTCCTAGTTTTGTCCCAGTTTTCTGATCCTGAGAGCTTTGGGTTTTACATTTAGGAATTTGATCCATCTTGAGTTTGTTTCTGTGCATGGGTGAGGCAGTCGTCTTTTTTTTGTTCTTCTGCAAGTGGATAGCCAGTATTTCCAATAGCATTTATTGAAGAGGTGTCTGCTTCCCATTTAATGTTTTTTAGGCCTTTGTCAACAATAAGTTCTCTGTCTGTGGAAGCTAGAGGGTAGACAGGTGTTATTTTTGTGAAGGGAAGACAATATAAAACAAGAGATAGGCAAAAAATATTGGAAATGAAAAGACAATGGTAGATTTAACGACTTATTTAATGTAAAACTGATGTCTGCTCTTTAAACCTTCACCTAAGTAACAATAGAAAATATTTTTAAAAACTTAAAAAAATTCTCTGTCTCTGAATTCTATTCTTTAATGACTGTTTTAACACAGACACACACACGTTCTATTTTGTTACCATTAGACTCACAGTTTAATGATAAAAATTACATTAAAACAGAACAGAAAAGTTGGTGAAGGGAGACGTCGGACAGTACAAAAAAAATAAAAGGAATTTTTTTAAATTTATTTTTTTAACAATTTATTGGGGCTGATACAATTCTTTTCACAGTTCATACATATACATACATCAATTGTATAAAGCACATCTGTACAGTCTTTGCCCTAATCATTTTTTTCTCTTTTCTTCTTTTACATTTTATTAGGGACTCAAACAACTCTTACCACAATCCATACATATACATACATCAATTGTATAAAGCACATCCATACATTCCCTGCCCCAATCATTCTCAAGGCATTTGCTCTCCACTTAAGCCCCTTGCATCAGGTCCTCTTTTGAAATTTTTGTTTTTTAAAAAAGTGACTTAAATAAGAAAAACTGTGCATGAGCAGCCAGTAGTAACTATTGGTCTCTCTGCACTCGGAGGAAACAAGAGTGAAGTCAAAAGACATGTTGAATACAATTATTACAATAGAATGATGAACAACCCAAACATTAGTCTCTATAATCTTGAGCTTGGAAAACCTAAATGGTGCCTGACTACTGCTACCTATTACTCTGAACACAATCACATTAGAAGGTCCTCAATGGAATGGGGGTAAAATGTGGAACAGAACTCATGATCATAAAACAGACTGGGTTTACTGGTTGAATGGAGTCTAGTAGCATACCCCAAGAATATAGCCAATGTCCTCTAGGCGTGGAACTGAAATGACCTTTTTTAAAACCATCAACAGCTTAAAACCCAAAGGGCAGCATTTACCCAATGACAAAGTCCAGAGGGTTACTAAAGAAGGAGTGATGGTAAGAGAAAGCCCAGTGGGGAAGTAGGATGGCACATGGAAGGTATTGGAGTGGATGTGCAAAATCAATGTGTATGAATTTTTCGATGTAAAACTGATGAACTTCTCTGTAAACCTTCACTTAATTGGTAATAAGTATACTTCCCTTTCCCCACCCAACAGTTTCAGAGTCTCAAATGTTTTCGTGTGTTGTATCTTCATTTTCATTTGACTCTAAATATTCACTGGTTGTTTGTATAATGGTTTAATTTCCATATAATTGTGTATTTCAGTTTCATTGTGTTACCAAATTCTGTTTACATTCAATTGTGATCAAGAAATATACTTTGTCGCAGTCTGCTCCAGCAAGGGGACAGCATGCCACCAGCTGTTGTCAGTTGTCCAGTTCCCTCTGTGTCCCATTAGCTTCCCCCAGGGACGTCATCCTCCGAGCCTGGCGTGCCAGCGTGGGGTCTAGTCCCGCTCTCTTTCTCTTCCTCTCTCCTGGCCTGCCTCTGTGTGGGTGTGGCATGCTGGCTCCTCTCCCTAGCCTGTAGCTCTCTCTCTTCATGCATCCTTCCATGTGACCATGCTGTCCTCATGGTTTGGTGCTTCATAGTAGGGTCTACATGCACTCCAGGCTGGGAGAGGCAGCTCCTGGACAGTCTTGAAGGCCAGCGAAGAGACCCAGGATTTTTGTATAGTTCTTTTCTCTTTTTAAAAAATTTTTCTTATTGATTTACTATTTTTATTTTAAAAAATCATTTTGGGCTATGTCATAGTCGGTGTACCTACCTATATAGGATAGGTATGGGAGGCATGCTTGAGGTGAGAGCATTGGGACCAACGGTTCCAGGGAGAACTGGGAGGTCAGAGTGGTGGAGGAAGGGGGTGCTGAGCAGGCTGCGCCATGGACAGGGGAACAACTGGGGTGTCAGAGCCAGTAATGAGGATATAGGGATCCAAGGTGGGGGTGGTGGTAATGTTGGAGCAACAGCAGACTAGCTAAGGGGGTTACCAAGAGGCAGAAATAAGGGGAAAGTGGCAGTGGGACATGAGGAAGGTAAAAGGCAACAGAGGAAGGACCAAGGAAGCAAAGCAATGGATAGAGGTATAAACATAGTGGTGTGCATATGTAAATACATTAATCTACAAAAATAGAGGTATTGGCCCATGTACATATATTTATATGGCAATACCCTGAGGTAGGGGATGGACTTTGGGCATCCACTCATATCCTCCTTCCATTCAAGAACACTTTGTTCTATGGGGACCCAATGCCCATCTGTAGACAACTGGACATCCATTGCAGAGCGGTAGTGGGGAGATGAGTCACTCAGGCTTCAGTGTAGCAATAACGAAACTCACAACTTTCCTCTAGTTCTTAAACACTTCCTCCCCCCAACTATCATGATCCCACTTCTACCTTGCAAACCTGGTTAGACCAGAGGATGCACAGCGGTACAGTTGGGATTTGGAAACAGGGAATCTAGGACAGATGAACCCCCTCAGGACCAACAGTGAGAGTGGTGATACCGGGAGGGAAGGAGGGGTAGAAAGGGGAAACCAATCACGGGATCTATATATAACCTCCTCTCTGGGGAATGGGCAACAGGAAAGTGGGTGAAGGGAGACGCCTGGCAGTGTAAGATAAGATAAAATAATAATTTATAAATTATCAAGGGTTCATGAGGGAGAGGGGAGCGGGGAGGGAGAGGGAGAGAAAAAAGGAAAATGAGGAGCTTATTCCAGGAACCAAAGCGGAATGCGAAGTTTGAGAATGATGAGGGCAATGAATGTATAAGTGTGCTTTACACAATTGATGTATGTGTGGATTGTGATAAGAATTGCATGAGCCCCAATACATAAATTTTTTAAAAAAGAGAAAGTTTTGTTCTAACCAGTCAGCAGCATGAGATGTTTACCCTCCTGACACAATCGCTGAAGACAAAATAGGTGCATAAACAAATGTGGTGAAGAGGGCAAATGGTGCCCGGTTATTAAAAGATATAGTGTCTGGGGTCTAAAAGGCTTGATGTCACACAAGCTGCCATTCAGCAGTGAAGCAACAAGTCCACATGGAAGAAGCACATCGCTGGTGCGATCATGAGGAGTCATAGGAACTGGGCATCAGCAGACACATAACAAATAAAAACGAGAGGGCTGGAGCAGAGATCCAAAGCTCATCTGTAGATAGTGGAACAATCTCCCCACAGAGGGACCACAGGGAAGGATGAGTCAACTTTCCTCTAGTTCTTAAATATTTCCTCCCCACCACTATCATGATCCCAATTCTATCTTAAAATCTGGCTAGACCAGAGGATGTACACGGGTACAGAAAGAAACACAGGGGATCCAGGACAGATGAACCCCTCAGGACTAGTGGTGAGAGTGGCGATAATTCAAGGGTGGAGGAAAGGTGGGATAGAATGGAGGAACCAATTACAAGGATCTACAATATAAGCCCCTCCCTGAGGAACAGGCAACAGAAAAGTGGGTGAAAGGAGATGTTGGACAGTGTAAGACATAACAAAATAATAGTAATTTATAAATTGTCAAGGGTTCATGAGGGAAGGGGGTGGGGAGGGAGGGGAAAAATGAGGAGCTGATACCAAGGCCTCAAGTAGAAAGAAAGTATTTTGAGAATGATGATGGAAATAAATGTACACATGTGCTTGACACAATGGGTGTAGATATGGATTGTGGTAAAATGATTAAAAAAGAGAGAAAGGAATTTAGTCATTGTACAAAAAATAAGAAAAGAATATAAGCCAGGTGACATTCCACCATTTCCAGATCTAGCTCTTTCTTTTTTATTAAATCAGTTTTTGGGGGGCTCGTACAACTTAAAAAATAGTTTTATTGGGGGCTTGTATAACTCTTATCACAATCCATAAATATATCAATTTTCAAGCACATTTGTACATTTGTTCTCATCATTTTCCCTTTTGTGTTCAACTTTGAGTGACTTTCTTGTATCATTCCTTCACATTTCTCACGTTGGAGGACTGGCTTTAAGTTTTCTTGTATGGGAGTCTAATAGCTATGAACGCTCAGCTTTTATCTTGGAATACTTAACTTTTTTTTGAAGGACAATTTTTACAGTCCTTAATTTTTGAAGGACCGCTTTACAACTTGTACAGTGTGAGCATTTTTCATAAAACAAGTATGGATAGATATAATCATATTTATCATATGAGCAAGGGGAACACTGCGGAGCATGTTTGGGAACATGGCAGGGCTGAAAGAGACAGGTTTTGTGCTACATTTTATTCATTCCTAAACAGTGTTATATGAAAAAAGAAACTTTTAATTAAAAATATCTTTTGAAAGAAGGGCTTGGCTCCCCTCCTTGACCCCAGTGAAAAAGCCTATCACTCATACCTGGCCTGCCCTCAAAAGATCAGGTGATATTTTTACATCATTTACCACAATTCATATGCATTCTGATTCAACCCATTAATTGCAGCAATACCGTCAATGTACCATTTGAGTTCAGTTCCCGATCTGCAGGGGAAGAGTGCAAATCTTGGAGGTCCTGCCTATCTCTGTTCGATCAGTAAACCTGGCATCCTTTAGGGTTATGTTCTTAACTTCTCCCACACTCTAGACAGAACCTTCTGTTGTGATCCTTTTCATAACACTTGGTCATGGTAGCTGGGTGCCGAACAATGTTTTCAATTTCTAGGTTGTGAAGACTGACGTTTTCCTGGTCCTTCAGTCTGGGCACTTAATTCGGAGACCTGGGTTTGCTGACCTGGGTTTGACCAGAGCCTGAGCTGAATGTCTTTGGGTTGAGGCTCATAGCAGAGTTGTATGCCACTTCGGGTGTTTATTAGCATACCTGAAACTCTGTAATGTGTCCTGTTAAACACCTACCCTGAGCATTTCTCTTGGCACTATAACTTATTGAGTTATTAAATTCTTTCATCACGCATTTTGTCTGTGAGTTTCTGTGTAGCCGTTGCAATGGATACATGCAAAAGTAAAAGAGTGGACACTAATCAAGACTATATAATGCATATATAATAAATGTACAAAGAGACCAGGAGACTTACTTACCATCTTTGGGATAGTGCGTGCCTTTAGGACGAGTAAAAGGTTGCAATCAATAGAATACGACCTTCACCTCTATCTAAAATATTTTATACCTTTTAAAAAGAAAAATTTCAAAATATTATATTAAATGTATCTAGTTGATGGGTATATGGGTTTTCTCCTAAAACTGTATTTTCTAATTATTTGAGATATTTTATAATTGAAGAACAAAGGACAAAATTGAAATTTTTTAATTGAAAAACTGCAAATACAGTGACTCATTTCACATTACAGTAGTACATTCAGATAAACAAATGACCATCAATTTTGGTATAAAACTATATTTTTATCTTTTTTAACATATAGTTCAATTCCCAGTGCAAAAACACTCCAATGAAAAAAAGATTAATGTACAATAAATACAAGCCTACAGATGTAACCACAGTACCAATATTTACATGTGGTAAAGTGGTTCCAAACGAACAAGAGTCCTCCCCTTTATTGTCTAGAGGACACTCTGCTTACAGAGGGAAGCCCTTCTGGAAAGTCTGCACTCAGCAGCCATTGGGAAGTGTAACAGAGGACAGAGCTGAATAACCAGACAGTAAAGCTCTTAGGTTCAGGGTAATGGTTTCATGGGACATACCATTATTTGGCTTATTAACATGTTTGGTGCTTCTGTTCTACCTCCTCCTTCAGTTGTCAGGCACAGTTGGTGTCGATTCATGTGGAACAACAGAATGGAATAGAGTAGGATTCTGGAATGCATGGCTAATTAGCTGCCTCCATAAACAATGCCCTCCTTTGTCACGAGTCCAAATGAACTGCATGGTGCCTGGCTACCACTGCTGAGCATTTTGATCAAAGAGTTCAGAGAAGGATCCTGAACAAAATGGGGCAAAAATACAGACAAGAATAGAAAATTCTCATAATTCCCAACTTTCTGGAGCCATGGAGGGTGGCTGAACTCGTAAAACTATTGCCTTAAACCAGAAATGTACCATAATGTCTTCTTGAAACCAAGTAATAGTTTGGCTTAACTAGTAAAAAAAAAGTCTGCTTTGAGCTTGATGATCTTTTAACAACTATGTATGTGGAATAAAATGGAAAACAACTTGAAGTATTTGCCTGGGACTTTAAACAAAAAACAAAGCCAACCACACTGCCATGAAATCAATTCTGATTCACAATGACCTTACAGGACCGAGTAGACCTGCCCCTGTGCGTTTCTGAGACCGCAACTCTTCGTGGGAGCAGACAGCCATGTCTTTCTCCCAAGTCTGTTGGATTTAAAGTGCTGCTTTTGTGGCTAGAAGCCCAGCGCTGTCATCACCATGCCACCTGGACTCCCCTGGAACTCTAAGGGGAGTGAATTTATGCTAACAGATGAGCAACAACTCAAAAAAGCTGAAAATGGCTACAGACCGGAGGAATAAAATCCGTATCAGCAAACTGTATACATTAAAAACTGCTGAAGTGATGTATGTTTTGTTGTGTGTCTGCTTAAGAAAACATAAATGAAATTTAAAAGGAAAAATATGATAAAGCTGTCTAGAGCCCTACTTTACATTTTAATCTTTGAAGCCAAAGTCACTACGAATTGTAATTGACTCGATGGCAATGAGAGCTTAAGTCGAAAATGCAGTATTGGAACTGCATTATCTTAACCCACTTTCTCTGTCAGGCCTGACCAAGTGTTTCCATCATGTTTTCCCAGTGGTAAAATTGGGAGTTTTATAAAAATGTGCTCTTGTCCAACACGTGTATGTTCCCAGGATCTGGCACAGAGCAGATGCTGCTGGAACGAGCCAGACACCACAGTCGCCCTGTTTCTGAGGACCATGGCCAATAAGCTGCAAGTGATTAAGGCATCACAGTGGCTCAGGTTTTAAGATTTTCTTTTCAGAATGAATTCCAAGAAAGCAAGCAGTCTTTACACACAGAGGGATGCCGGAGAAATCTTACTGATTAATTTGTTGAGAGCTCTGAGTTTTTCTTCCAAGATGAGGCTGTTTTTCTCAGCTCCTCTTTGTTTCTCTTCAGTAACCTGGAGGGCTTTTAGCAGGTGTGCATTCTCCACATAAAGCTCCTTGAGCAGCAAATTGGACTTCACGCTGTTTTCAAACTAGAGAGGGAAGAGAGCCACCCATTACTGTGAGTGCAGGGAAGGGGTACATGCTCCCGACCCTGTTCATTCCACGGTCGTTGAAATGATAACTTTAGGTTCTTAAGGATATAACAAAAATATTGCGTGTATGACACTTCTTGTTACCCTGAAGTGAGACCTCCAACTGAGGGTGTGATGAATTATGTACTGGAGAAAATTTAAGGGAAATTGTGGGAATCAGTTTAACCGGAAGACCCAAGAGTCACAAATCAACAGTTCTCAGAAAGGCTATTGTACGATACAATAATGAATTGCAAAGAATGACAACAATTTTTGGTTCTTTACTGCCCCTTGCCCTAGGAATCACTGTGGCCCTGACCCCCACTGCTGTTTCCTGGGTCTGAGCTTTCTGCCAAACCCATACGGTTTCACAGATGTGAATGACAGGAAACACTAGCAATGACCTCATTCCAAATACAAGGGCACAAGAATCCCAGCATGGGGTTCAGTCAACACCAAATTTCACTTGTAGAACATAGTCAGTAAGCGCCCACATGCCAGGTCTTCCTCTAGCACTAGCGAAGCAGTGGTGAACGTAGTCTCTGGGCTGTGCACCACATATGCTAATGAGAACCAAACTTAGTATGCCATATGGGGGAAGTGCTGAGAAAACCAAGCAAGGAGCAAGAGGGGGGCAGCTAGTTGGTTGAGGGAACTGTAACGACTAATGTAAACCTCAATTTGACTAGACTGTGATTCTCATCAGTCTGACAGGTGCTTTTTCATAATGGAATCAACTTTCATTTTTGTAATCTGATAGGAATAGCCAATCAGTTGAAAGGGAAATTGCCTCGGGAGTGTGGCCAGCTTCCTTTATCGAAGTGGAAGTTGTGGCAAAGTTTGCTCTCTTTCTTGACCTGCACTCTAGTTGCCTGATCTGCAGTTCCTGTGTTATAAACCTGAAGAAGTCTCCATCCTAACCAGCAGGTCGTGGATTCACCAGTCCTACAACCCCACAAGTCATCAGAAATCCTTAGCTTCCACTGGACACATACGGTAGGTTTGGGACTTGCCAACCTCTACAACTGCATAAACCCCTACCGTGCAGCAAATCTCTTTATATGTATGTATGTGTGCATCTCACTGATGCACCCCTCTTGAGAACTCAGACTTAGCTATTTGGCACCAAGAGTGATTCTAGAAGAACAAAACTCAAAGAATAAGTGGTAGTTACATCATTTCATGTCAACTTGAAGATATATGAAAGTGTAAGGGTAGAGTTTAGTCTGTCAATCAGGTCACACCCTGATGGTGACTCTCTGTGGGCGAGACTTTCTCATAAGCAGGGTCCTGGGCACCTCCCCCACTCTCTGTGCCTTCACTTTCCTGGCTGCTGCAAGCACTACGATACGGTCAGTTGGATCCACATAACTACACCCACTGGCCTGTGATTGTCCTGCATTCTGCATCATTGCATGTGACTTAATGAGTCTGAAGAGCGACTTATAGACTGAAGAGCTGGACTGGGATGGAATGTTTTATTGATCCATAATTACTTCTTGAGATAAAACTTTTTCTTATACATATATGAGTATCTCTGGATTTGTTTCTCTAGTCAACCCGGCCCAACACAGAATGCTTTCTTTCTTTTTTAGTTATATACTTTCCTTGGGAACTCTTACATCTCTTATCACAATCCACACAATCATCCATTGTGTCAAGCACATTTGTACATCTGTTGCCATCATCATTCTCAAACATTTGCTTTCTACTTGAGCCCTTGGCATAAGTTCCTTGTTTCCCCCCTCTCCCCAGACCCCCTCTCTTATGAACCTTTGATAATTTATAAATTGTTATTTTGTCATGTCTTACACTGTCCGACATCTTCCTTCACCCACTTTTCTGTTGTCTGTCCCCCAGGGAGGGGGTTTTATGTAAATCCTTGTGACTGGTTCCCCCTTTCTATTCTACATTCCCTTGACACTCCCGGTATCACCACTGGTCCTGAGGAGTTCATCCATCCTGGATTCCCTGTGTTTCCATTTCCTATCTGTATCAGTCTACATCCTCTGGCCAGATTTGTAAGGTAGCATTGGGATCATGATGGCGGGGGAGGGAGAGGAAGCATTTAAGAACTAGAGGAAAGTTGTATGTTTCATCATTGCTACACTGCACCCTGACTGGCTTGTCTCCTCCCCATGATCCTTCTGTGAGGGGATCTCCAGTTGCCTAAAGATGGGCTTTGTGTCCCTACTCTGCACTTCCCCTCATTCACCATGATAGGATTTTTTGTTCTTTGATGCCTGATATCTGATCCCTTCGACACCTCATGATCACACAGGTTGTTGTGCTTTCTCTATGTGGGTTTTGTTGCTTCTGAGCTAGATGGCCAATTGTTTACCTTCAAGCCTTTAAGACCCCAGATGCTATATCTTTTGATAGCTGGGCACCATCAGCTTTCTTCACCACATTTGCTTATGTACCCATTTGTCTTCAGCGATCATGTCAGGAAGGTGAGCTTCATGGAATACCAGCTTAATAGAACAAAGTGTTCTGACATTGAGGGAGTACTTGAGTGGAGGCCCAATGTCCATCTGCTACCTTAATACTAAATCTATAACTATATGCACATAGATCTATTTCCCCATCATCATATATAAATATATTTACATATGTACACACCTGTACTTAGACCTCTATAAATGCCCTTTGCCTTGTAGTTCTTTCCTCTATTTCCATTTACTTTTCTCTTGTCCCACTATCATGCTCAGCCTTCATTTGAGTTTCAGTAATTCCTCTCAGTTACATTGTCCTTGATCAAGCCCTACTAGGCCTCTTACACCATCCTCGTCACTGATTTTGGAGCACTTGTTGTTCTCTTGTCCCTGGGTTTGTTAACTCCACTACAGCATGCTTTCTGAACTTATTCTCAAGTCTGGCTGGATTTAAAAGTACTAATTGCTCGACTTCCAATAGTAAAGAGGCATAGTAATCCATGGCATGAGGTGGCAATAAAGACAAGCATAATATCCCCACCATTAGATCAAACATCTGTGAGAGACAATGCTGTGAGTGACTACTATTTCATTATTATCTTTCAACATTTTTGTTACACCCACAAGCATAGTGAAGCTGGCTGGTTCAGCTTTCAGATACACAACGCGGAAAGAGAAAATGATGAGTCCAGAGCTTCAAAGTCCTGGCTCAAGCAGTACATAAAGGACCTGAAAGTTGCTATTTGGGTCTTGAAATAAAGTCTTATTTCTTGTAGCAGTGTTGAGATTGCTGAAAACCCATCCAGAGTCTTATCCTCACTACCACTGAGTTGGCTGCAATGCACAGTGACTGCATAAGCCAAAATCGAATGTCCTCGAGGGCTCTGGGGGCTATAAATATTTATCGGAGCACAAACTTCATCTTTTACCTGGGGCGTGGCTGGTGCTTTTAAAATCGCTGACCTTTAGCTAACAGTCCAGTTTGTAACCCACACACCACCATCATTCCTGAGTCCTAGCTGAAGAATAGCTAATTACACCATCAACTGAATCCCTTATGTTGAAAGGTTTGACGGGGAAGATGTGAGATCCTGAAAATTGAGATGGGAAAATGTGGACAATAAAAGGATCAAGCTAGGGACATGGAGCCCTTATTGTTGAATTACCTTTTTTTATTTTCAGAAGGACCAGCCTCCTGCCCCCATCTGAAGGGATTAACCCACGTTCTTTGCCTGAATCACCTTCGAGAGTAAAATCAGCCCTCTTATCCTCATCTGACCATAGTCCCACAGCTGTGTCCCAGGAATCTTTGTATGAGGCAAATGCTTTGCAAGATGCACTTTTGGCTTTTAGAACAATAACTAGTGTGAAGTCCACTGTCCCGTGACACGACTTCTTTGAGGCATAAAGTGTGGCCCAGGAGGAGGTATGGCATACTCCAGACAGAGACTGCTTGCTTTTCCTACTGAACACAAGGAGAAACAAAGGCCTCGGGATTAGGTGTGGGAACTGTGTCAGTCTGAGTGTAGTGCTATGAGCCTGCCAAGTGGCAAGTCTTCATTCGATGTTTCAGCTCACGGCGTCAGAAAAGTACCTAGTAGTTACATTGTTGCGGGACGACAATGAGGACTATGAAGTGGCCTATACTGAATGAAGTTGAATTGCTTTTATATACTGGAAAAGGGATCTAAAAGCTGAAGTAAATTGGAATGTTAGAGTAGATTTATCAAGATGGACATACCCACACATGCAGGGGATGCTTAGAGGGCTCTATCAATTCCAAGATGAGCAAGTGTATAGGCCCACAACTCCTATGAATCCTCTGAGGTAGAAATCCACTACACTGTCAGAATATAGATAGTTAATATTTCTCAAAGGATCCCTATGGCACTAAACTGACACTCATTCTAGGAGGCCCAAATGTCAGCTCATGCCTATCCAACAGTGGGTACAGTGGTCTCTGAAATAATCCTGTAATAATCTCTCCAGGTCCAGAATATGCAATTGGCAGAATTTTGGATCCCTGACACATGGAGAAAGGGTTATTACAGTAAGAAAGGCCAAGTGGAAGCCATTAGAACTTTCCTCAAAGAAATATTAGACCAAAAGCAGTATTACATTGCTGGAGAACCTGCAGAGATTAATGTCACCATAAAGACTTGAAGAATGGAGGGGGATGATTTCCACCACAATCTCATTCAACTTACCTATCTGTCTTGTGCAAAAAAAAAAAAAAAAAGGATCTTAAGAGAGTGACAGTGAATTGATATAAACTTAACCAGTGGTGGCTCTGATTGTAACTGCTAATCCAGATGTGGTTTCACTGCTTGAGCACATTAGTACATTTCCTGGAAGACAGCACATAGCTATTGCTTTAATCAATGTCTTTTTCTTGATACCTGTCAGAAGCAGTGTACCTTTAGCTATCAAGGTCAAGAATACAAGGGGGCTTCAAAAAGTTCTTGAATGAGATCAGGTCCCTTAAGGGTAGCATTGGTGAAGAAATTAGATGGTGCCCCACTAATCAGACAGAACAGCATCTGGGATCTTAAAGGCTTGTTTCCAAACAAGCAGCCATCTAAGTGAGATGTCAACTAATCCACATGGAAGAAGCACACCAACATCTGTTATCCATGGATTGTAAATTATATAATCCAAATCGGAAGAAGGGAATAGTATCAAAGCTTAGCAGGCGAGATTCTGGTTTTCAGAAGGGAATGGATGAGAGCGGAAGGCCAAAATACATTTGCAGGAGCTACTCAGCGAATAAGTCTCCAGTGATTTTCCGATGAAACTGAGGAATGGGAAGAACCTGGTTACCAGATGAGAGTACTGAAGATGACTATAGGAAATTAAAATGATAACTCTGACTTGAATAGCTAAAATCTCGAACAGTTAAAACTATGGGGGTTTATTTCTATTGTATTTTGTCATCGTGGTTAGCCGTCTCGATTCTTTGTTATGTTTTTGCTTAACGCCTGGCCTGCAGTTCTAGTTCATAAACCTGCAGACATCTGTTCCTCTGCTACCCCATGAACCAGCAGAGGTCTCCAAGTTGCCACTGGACCCACGGATATGGGACGTGCTAACCCCCCCATGTGTGTGAGTCACGAAGTACAATTTTCTCAATATATTTACATACATGTTTTACTGGTTTTGCTTGTCTACAGAAACCCCGAGGCTGTTCCTGTAAGATGACATGTGAACGGAGTTCTGAGTAAAATGAGAGTCCAGAGACTATCCCAGTATTTCCCAAAGGGTGCGGTACTGCCCGTTGGGTAGCAGTGAAACAGTCCAGTGACGATGTCTGGGCCTCAAAGCATCCAGGGGCGCTACACAAGCAGACACCCAAACCGTATCCTGAATTAAGGGCAATAGTACAAAAGATTTTAATGGTCAGGTGGACAATGAGTGATTTTTTTTTCCTGTAAAAAGGGGTGGTAGGCCAAGTAAGTTTAGGAATCTAGGGGCTATGTGAACACCAGGTAGCAAGAAGAGAGATTACAAAGACCTTGCAGCTGGTCAGGGCCTCGGGTGACTAGGTAGCAGCAGGCAGCCACCATAGCTGAAGGTGTGTGCTCCTGAGGAAACATAGACAGGAAGTCAGGGCAGGAGTGGACACTAAATCTAAGAGAGCCTTAAAGGACACCGTGACAAGGTTGACTTTTACTTTGAAGAAGATGGGAAGGTGTGAGGCGCGGCGAGCTGAGATCTCAGAGGTATTGCAGCGCCTGTGCTAAGAAGAAATCAAGGCCGGTATGCAAGGCAGAACCAGGAAGGCCAGAGAGAGGGCATAAAGTGAGGGGGTGTGGACCAGAGTGAGATCAGTGGGGTACGAGTGCTTGGAGTCTATATCCATTCTGAAAGCTGAGCTGCGAATTAGGTGTAGACCCAGGCAGGGGGGACGAACAGTGGCTGAGCCATGAGAGGAGCATGGAAGGGAGAGAAGCAGGGTTGTGAGCACAGAGTCTTTGAAGGGCATTTAAAGAGCAGAGAGGAGGGCTGAGGGCTAGGCCAGAGGGCCAGGCTTCTTTACAATGGGCTTACATACTTATGGCAAGGAGGGCTCCCAGTGAGTGGGGGAATAAAAAAGAGCAAGGCAGGATGGAAAGAAGAGGAGAAAGGGGACTTAAGAGGAGTAGGGGAGGGGCAGGAGGAAGTAAAGGAACAGTAGAACAGTGACAGGCATGGTGCCTGGCACTCGGTAGAGCAAAACCTTTTACAGGGCCGAGACTATTTTCCCACAACCACGAACAGGGAAGTGTAAGTGTGTGGGTGCCTATTTATGGCTGTCTGGTGATCAGGAAATGTTACCGGTATTTAGCACCTGTCAGGAAGGATTCTCAAGTACAACACATGTGATATTCCACCAGTGAGCAACATGCTTCCCCCAATGCTAATCTGTTTTCTACTTGAGGTATACGATGGGGTACCCCCAAAACCTGGAATTTTGTTTCAAAGCTTTGTATTTAAATTTTTTTTACAAAACAACCTTATCACCTTCAAAGTACTCTCCATTACACCTAATACATTTGTCAATTCTGCGCTTCCATTCTTGGAAACATTGTTTTTTTTCAAATTCAGCTGTTTGGACGGCTGACAGCACCTCTCTCATTTTTTTGCTTCATCTCTTCTATATCATCAACTAGCTGTCCTTTCATGTTCCTCTGCATTGGTGGAAACACAAAGAAGTTGCATGGAGTGAAGTCAGGTAAGGTGCATGGGACAAGAGAGGCATGCTGTTTCTTGTCAAAAATTGGCACACTGAGATGGCATGTGAGCAGTTGCATTGTCATGATGGTAAAACCAGTCCCCCATCTGCCACAAATCAGGTCTTTTTTGTTGCACATTGTTACACAATATTTTCAAAACCTCTAAATAGAAAGTTTGATTAACAGTCTGACCTAGTGGAAGGAACTCTAAATGCACTATATTATGGACATCAAAAAAATCAAATGAGCATAATCTTGATCTTTAATTTCACTTGACGAGTTTTTCTTGGGCAAGGTGATGATGGTGTCTTCCCCTGGCTTGACTGAAGTTTGCTTGTCACCAGTAATGACCTTGAGAAAAGTCTGGATCACTTCAGAGTTGTTCTTTCCAAGAATGACTTGTTTCCAGTTGACACTCCTTCTTGGTGGCCTGTCACAAATCTTCTGTTAAACTTCACTGAACTAAGCTCCAAGATAGTCCAGATAACTTCCCCATCTTTTTAATGGTCCATCATTGGTCTTCAAGCAAAAGTGGATGAATTTTTTGGACATTTTTGTCTGTTTGGAAAGTTGATGGACATCCAGAATAAGGTTTGTTATCGATCGACATTTTACCTTTTTGGAAATAAGAAAACTACTGGTACACTTGAGTTTTTTTCAGAGTGCTATCCTTGTAAGTTGTATTCAACATCACAACAGTTTCTGTGACATTTTTCTGGAGCAGAAAGCAAACTTTCACAGCCACACGCAGTTCTCTTAAATGAGCCATCACAAAAAAACAAGGTGTGAGCAAAACTGCTTTTATGAAAAAATTCACTGTGACCAGAGAACCTTCCCAGGCGACGCCGCTGGGTGCACTAACTCAGAACAAGTTGCTCGATGCTCAGCTAGTAGGAACAATGCATCCTATGAAAGCTCCACAGAGTGGAGTTTTCCTGTTTTTCTTTTTTACTCACTCATATATGTTAGGTCATGATTAAGGGGCTGCTCAGATACCTTATCTGTGCAGTATAGTCTCCCCTAACACCCTGACTCTACAGTCCAGGAAAATGTGTTTTCTTCAAAGCCCTTGGCCAACTACAATCTTATTAATAGCTCTCATCAGCTCTAGAATTTAAGTTCCATGAGGGCTTATTTATCTCAGGTCTACCTAGAAAAATGCTTTCCTACACAGTAGGTGCTCAGTAGGCAATGTGCTGAATGAAGGATGCATGAATAAATCCATAACCTTCCTGAGGTTATGTGGCCATCTCAAAAAAGAAACCTTAAAATGATACCCAAAAGAAAATAAGTCAATAAACAAGCTAGTTATATATATATATAATAGAATCTTTTATTGACTGCTATCAATTATGAATCCTGTGGCAAATTACTTTATGTTCAAGAATAAGGTGTTGACAGAGGCTCAGTCTGAGGGGTAACTAATGAACATGGCCTCTCGGAGTCTGTGACCAGACGGTCTCTTACTACACCAGCTGTGTGAATACCCAGGAGGTAGAAGTGTGCAGATATAAGATGTTTGTGAGGAAATGACAAGAACTTATCACTCACCTGGTCCTTCTGCTCATCTACTTTTTCTTGTAGAAGCATTTCCATATTCTTTAAGATCATTTCCACTTTATCCACTTGCTTTTCTGTGGTATTAAGTTGTTTTTCATGTATTTCCTGACAAAAGGAGGTTACCAATCAAAAAATTATGTTTTAAAAGAACTAACTTCAAGACATTTAAAATGGTATTTGGGCGAAATGTACACATCTACAAGTTACTAGCTACGAGCCTCTGTCTGAACATGGGATGCTAACAAGCTCTGTCAGGAGTATAGGTGTGGCGCAGGGCGTAGTGTTTTGCATAGGAATCCGACAGTGGCAGTTTCTTACATAGGCTTACAAAAAAACAAAAACAATGCCATCAAGCCAATTTGACTCACAGCGTCCCTCTATAGAGTTTCTGACAGGATTTCTTTATGGGAATAGATAGGCTTATCTTTTTCCCTCGGATCATCTGGTGGATTTGAACTGTCAATCTCGCTGTCAGCAGTCCAATACTTATCTGGTAATGTAACCACTATTCCAAAGGCCTGTCATATGTTTTAGCAGTTGTGTTCCTAGGTATTTACTCAAATGAGTTGAAAATCTGTATCCACATAAAAGCTTGCATACAAATATTTATCGTAATTTTATTCATTATTGCCCCAAACTGGAAGTAATCAAGAGGTCCTTCAACAGGTCAATGGCTAAACAAACGAGCATATCTGTATCATGGAAATATTATCTAGCAAAAAAAATAAATGAGCCATCAAGCCATGAAAAAAATATGGAGGAAACTTAAGTACTTATTAAGTACAAGAAACCAGTCTGAAAAAGCTACATAATGCATGATTCCAATTATAAAGCAAAATTAAAGAGACAGAAACAAGGTCAGCGACTAGCAGGAGTTCAAGGAACAATAGAGGAACAAACAGGTGGAGCAGAGAATTTTAAGGGCAGTGAAATTATTCTGCATGAAACTTTAATCTTGGGTACAGGGCATGCCTACGGGCAACCCTAAGCATCATCCTGAATGGGAACAAGAGACAGCAGTTAATAACGAAAACTGATGCTGTGGAGTTAGTTCTAACTCACGGCAACACATGTATTTGTCAGAGTCGAAGTGCTTCATGGGGCTTTCTTGGTCATGATCTGACTCTGTAATTCTAACATCCCAGAAAACCTGATCTGATCTGTAACCACATGGAGTTTCTTTCTATCTCGTTATTTATTTTTCAATATGAAAACCGTTTGCAGTAGTGGTCTCATACAATATCTGTCTCTTGTGATTGACTAATTTCACTCAGCATCATGTTCTCCCGAATAATCCATATTATTGTTTTGCATCACATCTTTTAAAACAGTTGTATTAGCACTTCACCCACGTCATACAATTCAATCAGATCAAGAAAAGTTGTCCAATTGTTACAATATTTAATTCAAAACCTTTTTCTTCTTCCTTGTACTCATTGTAATTCATGTACTTATTTTTTTCTAACTGTGGCACAAATATACAGAAATATTTTCCAATTGCACAACTTCTAGTTGTATAATTCAGAGAGAGAAGAGGCTCAATAATATTCTTCATGTTGTACAACTATCATTGTTATCCTTTTTCAAACTATCGACCACAGTGACAGAAACTCAATGCTCCCAAAGCAACAGATCTTTCCCCTTCACCCATGGTAACTGTTGGTCAAGTTTGGTTTCTTTTTTTACAGTATTTTAAAAAATCATTTTATTAGGGGCTCATACAACTTAAAAAAATTTATTATTATTTTTTAAACAATTTATTAGGGGCTCATACAACTCTTATCACAATCCATACATATACATACATCAATTGTATAAAGCACATCCATACATTCTTTGCCCTAATCACTCTCAAAGCATTTGCTCTCCACTTAACCCCTCTGCATCAGGTCCTCCCAAGAGCAACCTCACTGGACACCCCTCCCCCCACAATGTCAGCCCTCCCTCTTCTCCCCTCAACAGGCATGCACCTATGTTCCCCCAAATTTGACCATTGCCTTTCTTCTTTCCTGTGCTGCCCCTCGCATCAGTAAGCCCCATTCCTCTGACAGGGCTGATTCCCTCTCTGGGAGACCTCACCCCAAATCCACATGGCTACCTCTCAGGGACCAGCATCAACCCCACCCCATCCATCTGATTCCAGCTCTCATGAGGTGACCTTCGGCCAAGTGACCTACATGATACTTACTTTGAACAGATGATGTGTGGCTCTTTAGCGGCCTGCCTGGTCCCCAGCCAGACGACTGGATGGCCTGCACACTTGAACTTGTGCCCGTTCTGCTGCACGTTCCTATTATCGTGGACTCACACAGTGTTTATCCTTCTGTGCTTGACTAGCTTCACTCAGCATAATATCTTCCAGATGCCTCTACAACTTGAGGTGTTTCATTGCTGTTTTTAGGGATGTATTCCATTGTATGTATGTACCAGAGTTTTTATCCACTCTTGTACTGATGGTAATGTAGGCTGTTTCCAGCTTCTTCCTGCCCACCCACCAGCTTTTTGCTACTATGAACTCTGCTGTGATGACCATAGGGGAGGGAAACATCTGTCCGTGATCTGCTTCTTATTTCTTTGGGGTACATACCAGCAATGGTATTGCTGGATCATATGGTAGTTCAGTTGCCATCTGTTTTAGGTATCGCCATACTGCCTTCCAGAGTGCCTGTACATATTTACCAGTCCACCAGCAGGGGATAAGAGTTCCTATCTCACCACACACTCTCCAACATTTGTTGTTCTGTTTCTTTTGAAAAATCATTTTATTGGGGACTTGTACAACTTATTGTAATCCTTCCATTGTGTCAAGCACATTTGTTCATTTGTTGCCATCATCATTTTCAAAATATTTTCTTTCTACTTGAGCCCTTGGCATCAGCTCCTCATTCCTCCCCCTACCTCCGCCCTATCCTCCCTTTCACATTCTGGTTTTTTTTAATTGGGCTAGTTATGGGCATTAGGTGGGATCTTATGGTCATTTTGACTCGCATTTCCTGGGTGGCTAGTGACAGGGAGCATGTATCAGTATACCAGTATCAGACTGTTTTGACAACTGTGGCTGTATAAGTAGGTTTTGGGGTCAAGTAATGTGAGATCACCTGCTTTGTTCTTTTTCTTGGGGAGTTCTTTGCTTATCCTGGGTTTCTTCCCTTTTTATATGGAGTTAATAATCAGTGTTTCCATTTCTTTGAAGAATGATGTTAGAATTTGGATCGGCAATGCATTTTATTTGTAGATTGTTTTAGATAGTATCAACATTCTCACAATACTGAGTCTTCTGATCCACAAACACGGAATATGCTTCCATTTGTGTAGATCCCGGTTGGCTTCTTATAGTAATGTTCTATAGTTTTCTTCGTACAAGTCTTGGTTTTTGGTTAAGTTTATTCCCAGGTATTTCAGCTTTTGCAAAGGATACTGATTCCTTGGTATCTTTTTCTGTACCCCCATCCCTGGTATAGAAGAAGTCAATTGTTACTCTTGTATACTGCTACTCTACTAAACTCCTCTATGACTTCCAGCTAGTCTCTTGTGGACCCTTTAGGATTCTCAATATATAAAATCATATTATTTGCAAACAGTGAAGTTTCACTTCTTATAATGAGATTCTTGAGGCTCTTGCTATCTATATTTTCAACTTGTCTTTTCAGAAAGGTTGTAGGAATTTACTCTCTTTTTAAGATTTAATTCCTTTATGCTACTCTTCTAAATAAAGCAGATTTATAAAAAACTATGATATTCCATGTTCTTTTCCCCCAGGCTTCCTGGCTATGTGTGGGGCAGTGTATGTCTCCATATCTTTAAGTTGTTGCTCTCATATTCCCACTCTGCACTGCCCACTCACCTGCTCTTTCACCTGGTGACCAGCCCGATCCATCTTCAGTGTCAGCAACTGAACGGGTACTTGGTTTTTCTCATTTTGAGCCTTGTGGACAAAGGCCTCCTCACCCAGGTGAAGGATCCTATGGTTGAGCTGAGATAACTGATCCTTGTATTTCTGACTCTAGAGCAAAAAAGGGTAAAACAATGATTGAAAACAAAAACGAAGCCCCAGCAGATCCTTTCAGTGGTTAATGAGGGGTAATTTTGTCTCACTGTGGGACGTGGCAACATCTGGAGGCATTTTTCATTGTCATAATTGGGGTAGGTAGGGGTGGCTACTGACATGTAGAAATGCTACTAAATATCCTACAGTGTATAGGACAGCCCCTATACAGACTTATCCAGTCTCACACAGCAATGATGCTGAAGTTGAGAACTCTGCTTTATTCCTGAGAAGAAGTGAGAATACATCTAGACCATTAAGAACATTCAAACCACTGTTCTGAAGGCCTCCCACTTTTATCTAAGTTATTTAAAACATCGTGTTAAGGGGGGGGGGGAGGAAGAAACTTAAAGCATATGAATCTCTTCAAAAGGACCTCTGACCTGTCCCTGATATCCAAATCTATCTGGCAGTAAGTTGTTGATATTCTCAGTACCACTGGGCCAGGAAATTAGAGTGTCTGACAGATGTCCTCTTGGTGTATACACAAATGGCCGTGTGTTCCAACAGTTGCTAGAAAATTTCTCAGTTTTTCACCATAGAGATTTCAGTTACTGTCAACCACTGGTCAGGAGCATCTTTCAATAAATTACAATTTAAAAGAATCAAATTACATTTTTGTTGGATTGCCTTTCTTTTTTTCTCACAACAATTAGTTTTCAGGGGAGAGATCAACCACAGTTCCAAGGTATTCCCACGTTGGTGTGAATACCTATGGTTCAGCAATGAGCAGAATCATATCATTTTTATCTTGTAGGTTTAATACGCACACACAAGGGTAAGTATAAAAGCATTGTATAATAGAAACTTGTTAAAAATGATTATGGAAACATATGTATGAATGTGCTTGACACAATGAATGTATGTATGGAATGTGATAAGTTGTATGAGCCCCCAATAAAAGGATTAAAAAAAGAAACCTTAATTAAACAAAACTATCAAAATATGAAGCTACTGTTTCATGTCATATCTTTATCTATGCCTATATGCTTCTGAAGTGTTTTCATCTTTCTATTCATTTCCCAAAGAATTCTCACTCTTCAATTTATGTCATGTCAAATGGGAGTTTTGTCATGTTCAAGGGATGCAAATCATGTTCGTTTTAAATGTCCTCTGAGCTTGGGAACACAGAGCAGTGTGGAAGGCAGATAAGGCTGCGTCAGGTGGATGGGTCGTTCCCAATGAGGAGCTCGTCAGACAGTCCTTGCTACCCTCCAGGAGGAGCAGGTATGGCGCCGTAACAGAACACACGCCGTGGTACATTTTCCTGTCCTTCTTCCTCCTCCCCAGCGCAGCTTTCCATTCTCTTCAGATGTCTTCCTGAGAAGTCTCTGTGATCATCCTTGAGAAAATATAAAGAGGATTCCTTTGAAACCCAGAAAGAGAGTCTCCAAAGCCTTCTGAGGTGACTTGCCTTGAATTCATCTTTGAGGTCTTCCCGACCTTCATTAAAACGCTAAAAAGTATTGTGTTATGTGGAGCAGCAGCATTCCTGTAAACTTGTGGGAAAACTTAATTAATTTGGGAATATTCACTTGAGTTTTGTTAAAAATGTGATAGCCCTGATGTAAATGAAAATTGATTTTTTAAAATTTATGTTTTTCCCAGATCATTTTATTAGGGCATAATCCAGACATCATACCAATAGCTCTATCAGATCAAGCAGCGTTGTGCAATTACTGCATATAATCAATTTCTTCCTTTTCATACTACGTGATGTCAGCTCCCCATTACCTCTTTCCTCCCCATCAATACACCCCAAGAACTCTTACTCCAGTTATTACCTCTACAGATTCACCCAATCTGGGTTTGATAAACCCCCAAACACAGAAAGATACATAACAGAGAATCAAGAAAGGTACCAAAATAACAAAATACAGCAGAGATAAGACCTAATCTAGAAAACAACAGCAAAACCCAGAAAATATTAAAAACTAGATAAAAGTCAAAGTGTATCTAAAGGGAGCTCAAATAACAAGATTTTAACCATTCAAGCCCTATTTATCATTTTAATTTACTATAATCGTCTTTCCAATACCAGCTGCCTGATAACCAGGTTATTCCTATCTCTCAGTGATAGTCAGAGGGGGGCCACTGGAGGCTTATTCCCTGTGGAGAACCTGAACATGTATTTTGGGCTCCCACTGTCAGCCATAGCTTTGTGAACACCAGAATGTCACAAATTTCAGCTCTGACAGCACTCCCTTCTTCAGATCTGGTTTATATAACTGATAATCCTTGGATCATCGATGATCGTGTGCTTCTTCCAGGTGAGTTTACTGACATCTCACTTAGATGGGTGCTTATTTGAAACAAGCTCCAATTATTTCCAACAGGGTTTTGTGGAGACCTTGGGTTTTTCTCTCTCTATAAAATCATACCATCTGCAAATAACTAGAGCTTAATTTCTCTTTGCCCAATTGCACTCCCTTAATCTCTTGTTGCCTTTTGATTCTGGCTAGGATCTAGCACAATGCTGAATAAAAGTGGGGATAATGGGCATCTTTGTCTGGTTCCCATTTTCAATTGCAATGATTTCTGCTTTTCTCCATCCAGTATGATACTGGCTGTTGGATATTAAGATATGGACTTTAGTATATTGAAGAATTTCCTTATATTTAATTATTGTTTTTATTAGGAATGGGTGTTGGATATTGTCAAATGCTTTTTCTACATCCATCAATATGATCATCTGGTTCTTCTATATTTTGTTTATATGGTGGTATGAATCCCATTTGGGCATGAAGTATTATTATTATTTTGATATGTTGTTGAATTCTACTGGCCAGGATTTTGTTGAGAATCTATGTTCATGAGAGATATTGGCTTGTAGTTTTCTATTTGTGTGAGGTCTTCCTTTCATTGTCATTGGTTTAGTAAATTTTTCTCCATCTTTTGACTCTCAGTCTGTTTTTGTCTGTGAGTTTGAGGTGTGTTTCTTGAAGGCAGCAGATTGATGGATCTTGTTTCCTAATCCAGTCTGCTACTCTGTCTTTTGACTGGGGTAGTTAGCCCATTGATTTTCATTGGTATTAATTCCAAATGCAGGTGAGTTACTATCATATTGTATTATCTGTGTTTGGGAGGGAGGAATCTATTCATGTCCTTGTTTCCCGTCTAGATCTACTGTTTTGGGTGTTGTTTTAGTGTGTTGACTTCTGGATAGTAGCACGGACTGTGGCGATCTCATAATGTTTTTGTGCTGTTGATTTTCTGACCATAGAGATATGGTTAGTGTTTTCGGCAATGCTGGTTTTGTTTTTATGAATTCTCTAACTATTTCCTTGTTTGGGAATACCTTTATTTCTTCTTTATATGTGATATATCGCTTTGCTGGATACAGGATTTTGGTTGGCAGGTTTTTACTTTGAAAGTTTGATCTATGTTGCTCCATTTTCTTATTTCCTGCATATTTTCTGCTGAGAGCTCTGAGCTTATTCCAATCTGATTACCTCTGAAGGTGACTTTTTCCCTCTCTAGCTGCTCTCAAGATTCTCTCCTTTTCCTTGAAGTTGAATATTTTGACTATCATATGTCCTGATGCCCTCCTATACATGTCCCCTACCCCCACCCCCCGGGTCTAACCTCCTTGGAGTTCTCTCTGTCTCCTGAATGGATATTATCTCCTCCTTTATAGTACTGGGGAAAATTTCCTCCACAAATTCTCTTACTAATTTATATGTAGATTTGTTTGTTTCTTCCCGTTCCAGTATTCCAAACAAGACATTCATTACTTCTGTTCATGGTTTCTCACATCATCCTCAGGTTTACTTCAGATTATTTTACTTTTTTGTTTGTTTCTCTCATTTGCTGAAGTCTGCATGGTTGTCTTCAAGTTCATAGATTCAATTTTCATTTTCTTCCATTCTATTGTTCAGTTCTTTTTTGGGGGTAATTATTTTATTGGGGGCTCATACTACTTTTATCACAATCCATTCATACATCCATTGTGTCAGCACATTTGTACATTTGTTGCCCTCATCATTCTCAAAACATTGCTTTCTACTTGAGTCCTTGGTATGAGCTCATTTTTTACCCTCCCTCCCTGCCCCCCTTTCTCATGAACACTTAATAATTTATAAATTATTATTAGTCATGTCTTACACTGTTCAACGTCTCTCTTCACCCACTTTTCAGTTGTACATCCCCCAGGGAGGGGGTTATATGTAGATCATTGTAATTGGTTCTCTCTTTCTACCCCCACCTTCCCTCCACCCTCCCAGTATTGCCACTCCCACCACTGGTCCTGAAGGGTTCATCTATCCTGGATTCCCTGTGTTTTCAGTTCCTATCTGTACCAGTGTACATCCTCCGGTCTAGCCAGATTTGTAAGATAGAATTGGGATCATGATAGTGGTGGGGAGGAAACATTTAAGAAATAGAGGAAAGTTGTATGTTCATCATTGCTACACTGCACCCTGACTGGCCCATCTCCTCCCCGTGACCCTTCTGTAAGGGGGTGTCCAGTTGCCTACAGATGGGCTTTGGGTCCCCAATCTGCACTCCCCTCATTCACAATGATATTATTTTTTGTTCTTTGATGCCTGATACCTGATCCCTTTGACACTTCATGATCACACAGGCTGGTGTGCTTCTTCCATGTGGGCTTTGGTTGGCCTAGAAGGCCACTTGTTTACCTTCAAACCTTTAAGACTCTAGATGCTATATCTTTTGATAGCCGACACCATTGACTTTCTTCACCACATTTGCCTTCAGTGATTGTGTCTGGAAGGTGAGCATCATGGAATGCCAGTTTAATAGAACAAGTGTTCTTACACTGAGAGAGTACTTGAGTAGGGGCCAAATGTCCATCTGCTACTTTAATACTAAACCTATAAATATATGCATAGTTCTATTCCTCCATCATCATATATAAATATATTTACATATGTACATGCCTATATTTAGAGCTCTATAAATGCTATGTGCCTTGCAGTTCTTTCCTCTATTTCCTTTTACTTTGCTCTTGTTCATGTTCAGCCTTCATTAGGGTTTCAGTAATTCCTCTCGGTTACATTACCCATGATCAAGCCCTACCAGGCCTCTTACACGCTCCTCACCACTGATTTTGGATCACTTGTTGTTCTCTTGTCCCTTGGTTTGTTAACCACTTCTTTCCCCCCAACCTTCCCCTCTCTCATGTCCCCCCGGAACTGTCAGTCCCATTGTTTTCTCCTCCAGATTGTTTATCCCACCTATTTTATCTAGATAGACCTGCAGAGATAATAATATACACAAAAACAAGACAGAACAAAACAAAGCAACAAAAGAAAACAAAACAACACCACCAAAAAACAAATGACACAAAAAAGAAAAGCCTGTCAATAGTTCAAGGTCTGTTTGTTGACATTTGCGAGTGTTTGCTGATTGAGCCTGATGGGGTGCCATGCTCTGAACCCAAAGTCTATTTTTGATAATGCCTCGGGACTTCCTTGCTCTGCTCCCCTTGCTGTTCTGTTGCATGCCCTTCATGTTTTGCCTCAGTGTGGTGGGGTCAGATCGGTCTAATTCCCACACTGTGTCTCCAGTGTTGTCCCCTATAGGGCTATGGGTCAGTGGAGGATGTCCTGTCTCATAGTGGGACCAGCCATATGGTCCTCTCTGTGCATTGGCTGTTCTTAGTGGGGATATTGTCCTTAAGGCTTGGTGGGCCAGGATGTGCTCCAGTCTCTCTTCCTCCCCCTTCATTTGCTTCGATTTGCTCTGATCAGACATGTCCCTCTCTCGGAGCTGTAGCTTCAATGCTATCCTCTGAAGTACTTTCTTCTGGGGGCAAGGGCTGCTGTCCATGTAGTTGGGATTGGGGCCAACCCCTCAGACCTTTCTACTGGTTCCTTGCTTCATGCCAGTATGTTGCATTCACATCTTGGAGCATGGGGTAGAAGTCTGGTCCTTCTTTCCCGGCGACAATATGAACAAGACCCTCCCCTTGGATGGGTTAGTTCCCTGTTCCCCAGCTACCCATTTATTTCATTTTCTTCCCCCACCCCCCAACCTTTTTAATTGTCTACCATATGTATCCCTGGATTTGGTCTGGCCCCTGCCATACTACCTGGACCTCACCCCAGGAATGTTTGTATACAGTAGCTTTTTCCTTATGTCTCTTTTGCATTTTTTTTTAAGTTTACCTCAGCGGACTCATGTTGTATTTGTGTTTTGTGCTTGGCTTACTTTGTTTAGCATCATTTTCTCCAGTTTTTCCCATGTGGCAAGGTGCTTCATGCATTCATCACTGCTTTTTAGTGATGTGTAGTACTCCAGTGTATGTATGTACCATAGTTTTTATTTAAATCATTTTATTAGAGGCTCATACAACTCTTAGCACAATCCATACATACATCAATTATGTAAAGCACATCTGTACCATAGGTTTTTAATCCATTCATCTGTTGATGGAAATTTGGGTTGTTTCCAACTCCTTGCAATTGTAAACTGTGCTGCGATGAACACCGGTATTGCTCAGTTCTCATACAATGTTTTTTAATTCTGTTATCTCATTGTTTTGTTTCTCGGTTTCTTTGGGGTGTGAGGTTTTTAGTATCACACTTTCTTCCTTTTTTCAGAATTGATCCCCAAATCTCTTGTATGGTCACAAACATCATTCACCTGTATTCTCTTTCTGGTAATTTAAGGTCTTCACTTTCTGTGTATTCCAATGAAGTTGCGTAATCTTCAGTTGTTGACTTTTGTTTATCTTGATTTTTTTGTGGTTACTACTGCTGACTGTTGTTTGCATGGCATAGTGATCCAACTGTAGATGGTATGTAAGGTTCTGGATTGTGTGTGAGTAGGTGGAGGAGGGAGGGACAGGACTTGCTCTTTGGGTTAGTGGAGAAAGTTCAGATAGGGGCTGGAAATTGTATTCTGTTGAGATGAGGAAGAAATGATAGAGCTGACTGGGTAGAAGGAATAGGAGATAGGAATACATGAGTAGGATTTAGGTGACAGAAATAATCATAAGTGGTGTTCTGGTTATAGTGGTTTTCTGATAAATTAAAAAAGGGGATTTTAAGGGGTCTGCTAGTACTTGTTAGTTTATGTGAAAGTGTGTCTCATTGTTAAGATTCTGGCTGAGACTGGCTGAATTCCCAAGGAGGTTCTAACTGGTGGCAGTTTCTAACATTTTATATTTTCTTTTGGCTGAGGTTTTTCTCTGTTTTGCTTTGTCATTGTTTGTGCTTTGTGTGATTTTCTGTGTATGAAATCCAGGCTATGTAAATCTCTAGAGACAGTAACTGGAGTGATAGTTGGCTAGGGGCATGGCAGGGAGGATGCGGGAAGTGGGAAGCTAACAATGAGTGGAAGAAGGAAGAGTTCTGACATTGATGGTGCTGATGACTGCACAACTCTTACTCTTGTACTTCTGCCAAAGAAGCCTCATCTCAATCTAATTATTATCAATGACTAGACAAACCCAAACTTCAAGACACGGAACAAAACAATTGCATGTAATATTCAAAAGTGCCATGGTCTCCAAAATAAAGAATAGACCGAGAGAAAGAGACAAGAAGACATGATATAAATGCCACATGTGATTCTAAGAATTATCAGGATGGCTGGCAGCACCAAAATGGGGTGTCCCTGACGGCAGTAATGTATCCACACGAACTTTCTGATTTTTGACAAGGGAGGTAGTTACTGCATTCTGAAATCGTTGAGGAACAAAGTCCTCTATAATATTCGAAAATAGTTTTTAAAGAAAGAAAGAAAGAGAGAAAGAAAAGTTCATTAGCTTCACATCAGGTGGTAATACTAAACCTGACTGTTGATCATTTCCATTTCAAGGCAGGCCTGATATTTCTCTTTCTTTAAAATATCAATTTCTTTCCTGTTGAAAAAGCAAAATTAACAATATCATTGCCAATTAATGAGTTTTCTTCTTCTAATAACAGTCCACCATGGCTTGGACAAAAAGGCCCACCCCTACCTCCCCTCATATTCTACGGCCCAGATCCCTCTACACTACTGCTACTGCTATGATTGATAATAGTGGTGATGGTTCAATCTTGATCCCAAGCTCCTAAAGCCAGAAGAATTTAGGAAAGTTTACCCTTAGGACTTCAAACCGATTCATTCCAGTTCCAACCCCTGTTGATAATTTGAATTTTTGACCTAAATATACTGAATCACAATCAATATTTTAGCAAAGTTCTCAGGCGATTCTTTAATTTTTAAAAAAGTTCTATTGATACATAATTCACATATATACAATTCAATAGTTCAATCATATCAAGATTGTATAATCATCACCACAATCAGTTTTGGAACATTTTCTTCATTCTTGTACTCGTCGTTATTAGCTTCCCATTTCCTTCTAACCAACTGTGTGAAACTCCCAAAGAACCATTAATCCAGTTAGGGTCTGTATAGATGCACCTATTCTGGACTTCATCTATAGGAAAACATACTTTAAAAAAAACAGAAACAACTAACAATAACAAAGTAAAACAGACAAGAACCTTTAGAAAAGAAAGCAGAAAGTATTAAAAACTGGAACAAATTAAAAATGGAACTTAAGAGAGATCAAAAGACAAGGTGCCAAATTTTAAACTAACTGCATCTCCAATAATCCCCTTTCCAATGCATTTTACATGAGAACAAGGCTGGTCCCATCCTTGGTCTAGGGTCAGATGGGATTCGTCAGGTGACTCTTTTTGAGGCGGAAATGAAAATTTTCAGCAGGGAGGGTGAAACCAAAGCCAGGTGTCACCTTGGTTTGTGCTGGTAACTGCCAAGGTCAATGGTATAGCCTCCCACACCCCTTAACGATTCAGTCTTAGAAACCCTCTACAGACTCAATGAGAGTGGGTTTAGTTTTCGCTTGCAAGATTTTGCCAGATTGTACAAAAGGAGCATTCTCCTTGGCAATCCTTAGTCAAGCAAATTACTACGGATTTAGCAAAGTATGGAACTAGCCACCCAGCAACACAAACACAAACCATCTTACCCTCACTGCGATCTGCTGGGAATGGAGTCTGGTAGTAAACTTAGGAGAAAATGGTTTCAAGGGAAGACCTCCTGGATTTCAGAACTGTAATGATGCAAATCCCCGCTGGTCCCTTCCCCTGCCATCCATATTCTGACCGTCATGGCTACTCCATCAACTATGCTCCATGCTCGCAGCAGGTCAGAGTTGACTTTATCTTGAACTTCTTATTTGGAAGAAAAATCAAAAGGCAGACTGCCCTTGGATATGGCTACAGCAGTGAAAACTCACTGACCAGTGTTAGCACTCCACTCCCTGTCCCTTGTTCCTACCTCAGTGTCCTAGGGCCCAGACCTACCCCTAATGCCGATATCTACATACAAATATAAACCGTGGTGAAAAGTCCACCTGAAATTATTACTGAGTTATGAACATAGATATTGTATTTGTCTAGGAAGGCCCTAGGATCATTTCACTGTACTAAACTATGTCCACCTGTCCTCACCATCAGGTGTGATGCGGAGTACTTTCATACAGGGAATAAGGTGGTATGCCACGATGGCAGAGGTAAGAAGGATGGGTGTAGCAGCTGCTCACTGTGGGGTGGGCAATGCTGCCACATACATACGTGTTCTACCTTTTACGTCTGAGACCAGGCATTCAGGTATGAGAGGGGCTGCCTGCATGTGGAGGTAGGCCAGGGCCCTTTACATATGTGTCATGTCATGGTCAGAGACCAATTAGGTTCATCCACTCTTGGCTTTCTGGAAAGTGAGGTTGATTTGAGAATACGCCCCACTTTCTATCTCAGTAACTTCTACACTCACTTTACTGAGAGGAAACCACTCATTCTGCTATGTGAAAACTGGGTCACAAGCTCAAAGGTCCTAAGTTGAACCTGGACAAGCCTTTACCTCTGTACATCATTTGTTCTTTCTGCAACTTTAAGTTCTTGCTGAATCCTTCCCAATTCATTTGTCAACGATGTGTTTTCTTCAGAAAGCCTCTGTAGCTCGGCTCTGCAAGCACAATTGACAATCAGAAGTAAGTTGGGAACCATGTGCCCATGGTTGGTATCAATGCGTAATACTGAATGTGAGACCTTGGGGCATTCCAAAAGCTATTCCCTGCTAGTGAATCCCGGCAGGGATCTAAGAAACAAGAATGACCAGAGCTTAAAATATATGCACACATTTTCCTCTTTAGTGAGACTGTCACCTGCTATACTCCAAGGTCATCACTGGAAGGAAAAACTGAGGAAGAAACACATATTGATTTATGGAGCGGCCTGATGCACAGTGAATACCTCAGCAGAGAAAGGCAGGTGTCACTATCTACTCCATGACCAAGGCTACCCTGGGCCACATTATTTCCTGACAAACAATTCTTAAAGAATCTCTGCCAAGACAACACAAGTGATTTATGACAGGCAAGTATTTTTACCAACAAAAAAATCCCTAATGAGCTTTGAACCCATACTTTCTGTCCTGAACACATGTCGATATTTATCCCCCCAACTACGTCTTTGTCTGGCATCTTGTTAGATTCTAATTTTCCCAATCTAAGTAATCCAGGTACTATATAACCTTGCCATGCTTATCTTATGCATTATGTTCTAGTATCAAGCACAAGTATGTCTCATCTGACTTCATTTGATCTCATGGGGCACTAAGGGAAAAATAGAGAAAAAGAAGTCATGGGAACTTTAAAAGCAGCAAAGGGTTTAGAGTAGGGCTGTCAAATAAATGGGACATGAAATTTGAAATGGTCACTCTGGCTCTAGTATGGGAAACAGACTGATTCTAGGTGTGTACACTGTGTTAGGTGGAGGTGGAATTCTACTTTTGGCTGCTTGGAGCGCAGATACACTGAAGATTGCTCATCCTATCTGCTGAACAATTAAGAGACTATGTGAAGCCAAGTATGTAACTGCCCTCACAGAAGTAATGGAGAACACACTCAGAGCAGAAGACAATGGATGACTAGGGGCTCCGAAAACGTAGACAATTGTATGTGTCAAGAGATTCCACCAAGAGTCAAAAGAGCAGCCAAAGGCTGTGGAATTTCATATTGGACAATGACATACTGGACAAGAGACTCATCTCTAAAATTTACAGAAAATTGAGTATCTCAACAGAAAGAGATAGGCAATCTAATTTAAAAAATGGTCAAAGGATGTGAACAGATCCTTCACCAAAGAAGACATTCAGGGGGGCAAAAATATATGAAGAAATGCTCTTAATCATTAGCCATTAGAGAAATACACATCAAAATGAGATACGACCTCACCCCCCAAATTAACTGGAAGGTTAAAAAAACAACAACAGATAACAACAAATGATGGTGAGGGTGTGGAAAGACTGGCACTTTCATACACTGCCGGAGGAACTGGGAAATGGTGCAGCCACTGTGGCAGGCAGTATGGTGCACCCTGAGAAAGTTGGGAAGAGAAATACCATGACACATCAATCCCTCTACTTGGTATGTGTCTTCGAGAAATAAAAACTATGACACAAATAAATAGATACAGACCCATGTTCATCATAGCATTATTCACAATAGCAAAAAACAGGAACAATCTAAATGCCCTGCAGTGGAAGAATGGATGAACAAACTTGGGTGCAATAAACACACAATGAAATGCTATGCAACGTCGAAGAATAACGATGCACCTGCAAAGCCCTCACAGAGGGATGGACACGGAGGACAGTACGCCGAGTGGAATTAGTCAAAAACAAAAAGGACAGATATCGTATGAGACCACCACTATAAAAATCAACAGTAAGTTTTCTTATGGAAATAAAAACATTCTTTGATGGTTGCAGAGGATGGAAAGGAGGGGGGGGAGGTGCGGCTAGAACACAGGCAAGTGATAGCCTGGGCGGAGGGGAATGCAACACACAGGAGAAACGATGGAGGCAGGCAGGCGAGTACACCGGTAGTTTGCAAGAGTGAGAAACTACAGACGCAAACACTGTTAGATTCAAAGTCCTACAACAGTGGGGGATTGGGGAATCTACAAGTGAGTACTTGGACATACACACAGGCTGAACAGATAGGAGACTTTTACAAACACATATATATATGTGTGTGTGTGTGTGTGTGTGTGTGTGTTTAAAAGAGAGTATTTGTATATTTACTTTTACTGCAAATATATCCATGAATGTGGTGGGGCGAACAGAGGACAAAATTATGACAACTTCTTAAATATAAGCAGATACTCTGAAGGAATAAGGTACTGGGCTTTGGGGGAGTGGTATCACAATAGTTACAGGGGACAAAATGATCCATTAGCATATCATAGTTCACAAAGACAGTGCTCTACATTCTAATCTGGTAAGTAGCAGCGGTCTTAAAGGTCTCTGAGCAGCCGTCTAGGGTGCAAGGACTGATCTCTCCCTGTCCAGAGCAGTGCAGCGGGGTGGCAGTTAAACAGACACAGGGAAAACACTTAGTTGAAGGGACAGTGAGAACACCGGTCTCCACAATCCTGGGCCCAGAAGAACGGGGTGATACCTGGCGCCACCACCACCAGCTCTGCATAAAATCACACTAGAGAGTCCTGGAAAGAGAAGAAGAACCTGTCAATCAAAATCCTAAAAGAAACCAGGCTTACTGGTCAGACAGCGTCTGGTAGGGCCCCTAAGACCGTGCTCCCTTGGGTCTGGACTTCAACTCACTACTGTGTTAGAAAAGTCAACCGTTAAAATGAGATGGGGAGCATTCACCCAAAGACAGAAGGCTAGGAAAGGAGGAGAAAAGGACATAGAAAACAGGGAAGTCGTGGACTAAGGGAGGGCACATTAAGGGGACTGGAATGAATGAATGGCATCAAAATATGTATGAATTGCAGAGTGTTAAAGTATGATCTGCTCTGTAAACCTTAATTCACAATAAAAACTTCATTAAAAAAAGAGTTGTAGTTGAGTTTTGCACAAGACACATTGTTTCTTATGTCAATAAAAAGGTAAACATTATTATATCTTAAAATCTAAAAAATTCCATTCCATACAAACATATTGCATTGACCCAGAACTTTCATAGCAGTAGAAAAATGCAGGCAAGAGAATGAAAAATAAAGTGCAAATGAAATAACTATAGCTCTAAGCAACAATATGGAAGAATCTCACAAACAACATATGGTAAGAAAGGACGGATGGTATGCTTCTTTTATATAAAGTGCAAAAACAGGCAAAATTAAGGAGTTAGAAGTCAGGATACTGGCTATGTGTGGGGAATCCAGGAGGGTTCTATTTCTTGTTTTGGGTGCTGGTAAAACGATCTGATCAATTTCTTATAAAATCATAGCAGTACACTTTTTATTGCATATAACATTAGAATATTTTAAAAAATACACACCTAAATACACCAAAGATATGTGATCATGAATGTATCAGAGATAAAAAACATCCAGATCACTGCTGTGGTTGGCAGATTAATGACCTCCTAAAGACTGTTCTGGGAAGCCATGGTGGTGCAGTTGGTATTGTATTCATCTGCATTTCACTCTAGGTTGCTAACTGGAAAGCCAGCAGCTAAAAGACCCACCCACTCACTGCTCTAAAGGAGAACGATGGGGCTTTCTGCTTCTATCAAGATTTATAGCCTCACAAACCCTAGGGATCAGTTTTACTCTGCCCTTTGGGGTGGATATGAGTCAGAATTAACTCGATGGCAGTTGGTAAAACATTATTCATGTTCTAATTCCCGATTGTGAATATTATGTTACATGGCTAAGGGGAATTACAGTTGAAGATGAAATTAAGTCTGCTGATCAGCTGACTGTGAGATAATGAGATTATTCTGGACTATTCTAGTGGGCCTATTGTACAGACTAGGGTCCTTTTAAATGAAAGAGGCAGAAGAGGCACAGCCTTAGATTCAGCCAGCCATTGGACGCTTTGAAAAGTGGAAGAGGCCACGAGTCAAGAAATGTGAGTGGCTTCTAGAAGGTGGAAAAAGTAAGTACATGGGTTCTCCTTAGAACCCCTTGGAAGGGGCACAACCGTGATGACACCTCGATTAGAGTACAATTTAGCTCTCAGTTCTAGCTAACATGCAACTAAGCTGTCAAGAAATTAGCTAAATTTTAACCTATTTCTGACCTGTAGCGTCTAGAACTGTAAGATATTAAATCTGTGTTGTTTTAAGCCACTCAGGGACATGGGCCCATCTATGGAAAATATTGGGAAAGGCCTTCCTATATCCCAGGCTTTTGAGATAGAGCATTTGCCAGCCAAAGTCCTCAAGCGAGAAGGCCAGTTCCACCTGTGGCCTTTCAAGCAGCCTGCCCAGCTGGTGGAATTAAGAACTCCCTCTCAGCTCAGCTTTCTCTAGAAGGCATTGGCTTCTGCGGCCAACATCCGAGTGTCCCAGTCAGTTCTTGGGGCTCTCACAGAATTCACGAAGCAGTAGATCTGCGCCAAGGACACTTTCAATAAATACACACAGTGGGACTAAAGGAAGGTGCTTGGAGCTGGCAGGCAGAGACCTTCAGAGACCCCAAAGGAATGAAATGGGGTTCAGGGCAGTCTTTCGTGGGCCCCGTGAGACAAGCACAGATTTCCTGCCGACAGAGATAGTGAAAACCTGAGTCTAAGCCACAGCAGTCCTCTTGGTGAAGTTCTGGGGGTTTCTGTATGGAAAATTTCTCTTTTCGCACTCACACAGCACCTAGCAACACCACGGCCCGAGTACAGGCCAGACTGGGCTTGTAAGCTTGGGCACACCTGGGCTACGTGGTATTCTCCTGGTGCCGAGTCTACCAGCCTGCTAGGAGGAAAGGGGGTTATGCAATCAAGTCATCAGGGACTGAGATGACTCAGTTCCACTTGTTTAAGAATGGATAGAGGGCAAACCTGTTATTCTCTCTCGAGTCTGCTTCTTTCTCCCTAGCCAGAAGCTTATCTTCCAGCTGTAGGAGCCTGGTTTTCATGTCATTCTTTTCTCTCTCCAGCACAGTTTCTACCTTCTGTTATCGGTACAGCAGCTTCTAATTTCTGCTGTCCTGTCCTAGTGGTCCCTACCCCATGCTCACCTTCCAAGACACAGAGGCTCCTAGAGGGGCAGCTTGTGTCCAGCCATGTCCAGTAAGGGCTGCTCTGTGGCTTTGGACTCCTGCTGCTCAGATGATCTTTGCTTCTGACCAGCAAGGCTGCTAGCCAAAGGTACGGGTTTCTCCAGGAACATGGGCCTTGCCCCTCTAGGGGATAGCATAGATCACCCATGTCTCTAAAGGAGCAGGAGCCACCTCTATATCATTCACCAAGATGGGATGGCCCTGATAGTGAGCTATGCAGAGGGTCCTCTGGGCTGTGGGGCTGCTCTCGGGACCGGGCTCTGGACAGGATCTGCAGTGAGATGCCTCCCTGGCATACACAGGAACTCAGCCTCTCCACGTTCTGACCCTGCTGGTCCCGTCTCCTTTCTGACTTCTGTGGACCTCAGCAGGCCTGGAGGCAGTTGCCTTTCCCTCCTTCAAGAAGGCTTTCAGCCCCTCTGCCTCCAGGGAAAGCCCTTTTAATTGCTTCCTATATGTGGTTTCTAACTTTTCAAGTGCAAACACTTTGCAAATTTTAGCTTGCTCTTTACTCATCAGCCCTCCCTGCCACCCTCCACCCTCCACCCCCCACCCAACTTGCGTTGCTGCTTCTTGCACTGGGCTAGCATCTCCTTCTGCCTCTCTTCTCTATCCCTTGTCCAAGTCCAGCTGGGCTCCCATGTCTGTCACTAGCTGCAGTTGCCTCTGAAGCATCTTTTTCTTTTTACAGTCCCATTGCTGTAACAAGTGCGCTGCTTCCATCCACAGGAGTTTCTGGCTCAGTTCAGCCTTTGCCCCCTTTCTACAGAAACTTTCACATGGACCTGGCTCAGAAACACGAATGTCACATGTATCACAGGGTTAGAAAGGCCTGCCCAAGCGCACGTTCTAAGTGCACAACTCCTCGCTACTCGTGCCAGCTGCGCTCAGAGAGTGCATGCACAGGATCTAGTTGATAATGCAGCAGACACGACTTGTCAAATGGGACTAAATTTACATTTAGACGGATTAAAATGGAATAAAATCAAAGCTCAGATTCTTGGTCACATCAGTCACTTTCAGTGACCCCATGTGGCCAGTGGCTCCTGTAATGGGCAGGCAAACACAAGATATGTCTATCACTACAGAAAGCTGTATTGGGCAGTACTGGCCTAAAGTTTAGTGAAAAAAAAAAAAGTACCTTTAGTCGAAATTACTC